>NC_052106.1:1366481-1420489 GCF_012273895.1 Zerene cesonia | reverse complement strand
ACTGATTTGCAACAAATCATTGATATGCAGAAGAAACAGTGTAGGTGATAGCACACAGCCTTGTGGGACGCCAGCATTAACATAAAGAGGTTCAGAGCAAGAACCGTCGACTGCGACCTTAATGCTCCTCTCTTTCGTAAATATTAAACGAATTTATTTCTTTCTTTAAATTTTTTGTACCATCACTAACATTCATTCGAGACACATACAAAAAGGCCACAAATGGTACTAAAGGCGGTCTTATCGCCTGCGGCGATCTTTACCAGACGACATATGGATTTTATAATTTTTATAATTTAGATGCGTAAATCTCACTTACTATTTATTTTTGGAAAATTATGTAGAGAGACCTCTATTTTATCTCATTTAAAAACATATAACTTTCGTATCTATAATATTAATAGAAATATGACTTCAAAACACCAAATACTACCAAGAATCTGTAGTTACACATTTATACCTACGTTAAAATGTCAACCGAAGCATAAATAATAAACAAACCAGTAAACTAAGTGCTAAGCCTTAATTGTACACGTAACTAGTACACGAAACTTTACTTAACGTAACGGAAACCTAAGGAGCTTTCCCGGGAACAAGCAATATCGTTTCGAGTGTTTTTTACATTATGCTTCGGAGAAATTTTGCTCAGCGGGATGTGTTGCATCTTGATGTTATCTTTTGCGCTTGGTGATATTGAAATGATCTGAATTATTGCTTACGCGAAAAAAAATGGTTGTTTTAAATTCTATTAATATTATAAATGCGAAAGTTTCTAAGGATGTGTGTGTGTATGTTACTCTTTCACGCAAAAATTACTGAACCGATTGAAATGAAATTTGGTGCGTAGATAGCTTGACAACTGGAATAACACATAAGCAACTTTTATCGGGGATATTCCTACGGGATACAAACTTGAGCGGGTGAAACCACGGGGCGAAGTTAGTAATTGCATATTTTTTTCTGGGGATTAAGATCGAAAACCTAGTAATCGAGTAGTGGAGGGTAAAACAGTGAAATTGTTAAACTTACATCTTTTAAAGTTTAAGTCAATGTGCACATGTAACGACCACGTTTATATTTACAATATTTACAATACACACATTTAAAATTGGGATTAGAAAAGTCTAATACATTATACGAAAACTTAGTGTATAGTAAAACATTTTTAAAGTCACTTAAGAACATTATATAGTAGTATAATAGAGAAAACTTTAGCTTTCTCTATTTACCCAATTCTGTATGAGATTTTTCTATAAGAGAAGAAAAGTTATTAAATCAAAACTAACTATTTTCAATTGCTTCATATCTTAAACCAGAAATATGATTATTTACTGAACTAAAACTTCCATAACAAGGACAATTCGTTTATTTCCACCAAGATAACGAGCTCCGAGTTATTTTATCTGAACCACAAATGGAAGAAAGTTTATTTGAAATATATCCTACATATTTCTCGTTTTTCATTACAAATCCTCTGAAACTTGTTAGCTTTTGTCTAAAGTTTGAATGGAGTTTTTTAAATTATCCTCGTATTTTTATATTTCATACTTTGTGTTCACTAATATTAAGGTCAGTGGGGTTTATATAGTTGCGAATATTTCTATAGATACTTAGACGTTCTCTAATATCAAACTAATTTTGCTTAAAAATAAATATATAATGATATAGACCAATGGATTTTCTATATTATAATACTTGTAACCTAAACTTTTAAATGCTATGTTTTGTGGGTTTTATCGATATTCCATTTTTAGATATAGTCTTTGTTACTTTAAATAAATTCTATTCACATAAAAATGATCTAAACCTAAATTTCTCATTTACATACACGTATACGCAACGATGTTATTTATAAATAGAAACTATAGTTATTGTTTCAATCCATTTACTGTCACAAAACGTACCAGAACCTTCTTTCTACTTAATAATTATTTCTACCAAAAACGGTTACCGGCGTCCCTGTAAGGGAAGGGACAACTCAAGATTCTAAAGTCTTACCAAATGACAAGAAACGGAATCACGATAATCGATTGAAAACCCACGGAATTATTAAAAAAAAAGTAAATAAGTAACAGTCGATGTGAGAATTTTTCGGAACGAATTCAAAATGTGATTACTCACCGAAATATAACACATTGAAACAATAAAATACACTGGTAACAAATATATTTATAATCAATAATTTGTATCACTTTTAAACAGTAACGAATCAAAAGAGTTACTAAAACCTATGTATACTTATATACAAACAAATAATACTACAAAAACGCTACCAAACGGTACGAATAATTTTCCATTCCACACTGCGTCGTTAGAAGTCGAGCTGGAAACCAAAGCCGAACCTGACTCGTCTCTGTCGGTCTATCATGGTACTGGCCATCAGCCGCACGACCCGGGTTTCGCTGTTAGGCTCACTGAACAAAACGTCCTTTTCGATCGTGAATCCACCACACCGCTGCGAATCGACAAAGACTTTAAGTTCCGAGCTGTTCTCGTAGCTTTTGTGGAGCGCCACGCTCATCACTGTGCCGGCCTTGTTTTCATTCAGTATTGTCGCCATTCGCAGGTCACTCGAAAATTGTTTGAACAGGCATAGCTGAAATCCCATATTGCTAACGGTCGAGGATAACGCAAAGCTCGGTCTCTCGTATCTAGAGCTAACGGACAGAGTTGATAGCAGCGTCGATAGAGGTTTGACTCGCAGCTCCATTCCAACACTGAATTCTGGCTTCACTTTGTACGTCCATTGGGTGATTAAACTAACTGTCTTTGGATCCACGTCTTTCATATTCATGGAGAAGGAACTGACCGATCTGTCGCCGGTGTTCTCAAGGACCGCTTCCACTTCGGACGAAATTAAATTCCTTATCTTCGTTGTCATTCTGATTTCTAGATTATCTTCGAGTGACTCTCGGTAAGTGGCAGTCGCCGAGCCCGCTAAATCGATCACGAGGCCGTCATCAATATTCTTTGACTGCATTTCCTTATGAATAAAGTGTGAATAGCATTTGTATGAATCCTTCGGTTTGCCGAAGTTGTAGTTTTGCACTAGTTTCGCCTTGTCCATTATTTCTTTCAGTATAACGAGCTTAGCCCCGATAAAACACTTGGGGAAAACGTTTTTGGCCTCCGCGTGGATGTCACTCAACTTTGTCAAATCCGTTCTGTCTGTCTGTAAGATTATTATTTCCTTCTTTTTCGGCAGGAACTTTTGTAGATTCATTACGAAGTTGTTCACTTCCTCTTTAAACTTACTTTCTTTTATATCCATTGTTTGTTTTTTATTTGTATTTATAAAATTATTTGTACAGGTTGAACGTCATTGACCTGTGATTTTTTTTAGGTTTGACATATTAGTAGCCAGTATTTATGAAAAGATACAATTTATCTCACAAAGTATTTATTGGAATTATTTTATTTATTATACAATACAGAATTCAAAACGTGTATCTAGAGGCTGAGGAACATTGAATATGAACTGAACAACAACAACTGTACGCGTAATGTTACCTATATAATAACTCTTGCAATACAATATTAAGGTCGCTTCGTAGAAAAATATATTAGCATACCGCTTATATATTGTCGCATACATGAGTTTGTGATACTCACGTTGTTGAAATCTCATTTGAGAGCTCGCATAACGATCATTTCACGATATATTCTCTATAATTATTAATATATTTCTTCGTACAACAAAATTATGTATCGCGGAGTAAAAAATTGAATTTGAATATATCATTTCGACTTGCAATTGAAATTCAGACGATCACTGATTTTCCTTTATGATACCTTACAGACAATATTTTTAGTAAATACTCTTACGTGCGAGATCACGGTTGGCCGAGAGGCTAGGCGTTGCTACGGTTTGGCAGAAATACGCGGGTTCGAATCCCCCTCGTGATCAATTTTCTCTTTTATAAAGCATTTCAATGCTATAAAACTAAAAACTAAATCTAAATACTCCTACGATTTTACAATAAAAAATACCAATAGCAATCTATTCAAGTAAGAAGAGTGAATGTATACGTGTTTTTCTGCCTAAAATGGATAGAAATGACCCACAACTACGACCACGCGGACGAAGTCGCGGGCAATAGCTATACATAAAGATAATATATAAAAAATATTATTGCATTTTTTATAAAATACCGATTAAATAAATAATTTCAATTATAATCTTGCGCACTTGAACACAAATTATTATACGGCTAAATATAACGATTAACTTACCCTACTTCTCAAGTGGCCTCTTTAATTTCCCAGTGTTACCTTTTAATCCACTGTCGGGAGACTCGAGAGTTATATATTACGACAACAATTCACCACCTGTCGAGAAGTTGCGAGATAACTTTCAGTAGAAATGAGAAAATAACAAATAAACTCCCAGCAAAATATATAAAAAGTAATTTAAATTTACCATCGGTCTCACTGCGGGGAAAACTCACATTTCATAGATGGATTATCCGCTTTATAGATATATTTTTTTATTTATTCAATTGCAGTAATATATTTTTGGATTCAAGTAAAAAAAAAAAGAAAAAAATGTATCTTTTAATTCCTATTGCAAAAGTAATAACAATATTTCCATAGTATCAACAATAGCCTTTTTCCAACAAAAATATACCTCAATCCTACTAATATTATAAATGAGAAAGTTTGTAAGGATATTTGTGTTTGTTGCTCTTTCACGCAAAAACTACTGAACTGATTGCAATGAAATTTGGTCCGTAGACAGCTGGACAATTGGAATGACATATAGGCAACTTTTTATCCCGATATTTATAAAGGTTCCCAAAATTTTGATTCACAACGAACTGTTAAATTTGATTGTAATTCAATACACTACCAACTTTGCCTGAGACTTGTGATCTACATAAAACACTTCATAATGTATCCGCAAACACACATGCCGTCACACATTTGACGGGCTGGCGCATCAGAGAGTAATTTGAAATGTTCTAGAAATTCGAAGAATCTGGGACCTTAACCATTAGTCTAACGAGTCAGTCGATACCCACTTTTATTCGCACACCAAATGAATGAAGCGGATAAAATGTAATGAAAGAAATAGCAATTTTCATCCACGAAAACAAGATTTATCTTTCATTTAATCGAATTAACACAACAAATTTTCACGAGAGCTCGTTCGTGAAATTCGTTCAGACATAACCGTAATATTTGATGACGCTGAGCTAAACAAAACATAAAGCAAACTACTGGGGACTTATTTAATTGGTCGGGCAAAGTTTTAAGTGTCGGTCGTTTGTATTGTTAATATATCAAGTAGGCATTTACTACGTTTCTCTGTATATCCTATATTTTTAAGCCTGCGCTTGTGCGGACTAAACATCAATAAAAATCTGGACTGTAATATAAAAAGCTTAGGTTTTAATAGAATTTTGTTCAACCTGTAAATATTACTGTACAGAAATAAATTGAATTTATCTCTTTAAGCTATCGTTTTGTAAGGTGAAGAATGCCCAAGGTATATAAATTGTAGTCGGTGGACGATCTCAATTTATCATTACATACACGTCGTCGCTGATTTCAACGCTGAGGTCTAAGAGACTGATTTTTTTTATATTTACATTCCTATAAATTACCCTTACCCGAGATTTTACGCCAAGTGTAATGAACCGACGCACGTGATCCCGTCTATAATTTAACTAAACGCAGAATCCTGATATTTAAACATCATTTTCGACATTCAAATCTTATTTGATGTATGACAATTTTTTTATTATAATCGGCTGTATCTACGCATAATTGCCAAGTTTAATGAAATAGGGATTCAATTGGACACGTGGATTCAATTAAGCTTCATTAATTTTATTCCATACAAATTAGCTATTTACTTAGTAAGACTCGACTGTAGAAGAGCGTGTTAATATAAAGCATTATTAATAAATAACGCATTGTTAAATAAGTTACATTAAAAATTTTAATCTAAACTTAATTGGGCAAGCGAGTTATTAAAATAATACCTACAACTCCAAAGCATCCTTAAATAAGAACAGTTTTGTTCCAGTCAGTACGACTTCCAGCTATTGACTTGGCTATCTAAGAAATAATTGTACAAGTTCTAATCTAAAACTCTTGGATAGCAGCTGCAAGGTTCAAACTTCTAAGCGCAAACACAAAGTTGACTATTCAGACTCGTGGTTAGTTAGTTGCAGCCATGTTGCAGTTAAAAATCACATTCTGAAGATGTGGAAACAATTAGAAGTAGAACAGTGCCGTCCTATTGGTCTAATAATTAGTAATTGGAAAGAGAAAACATATTATACGATACCATATTAAATTATGGATACATAGGTAGATATATTGGGGAAGACATTGATTTTTATTTTATAGATACAAAGGATTGTTTGTTTATTTTATTTAGACTTTACAATATAGCAATATCTTCTCGGAATTAAGTATTTGACGAAATTAGAACACCATTCGCAACAACAAGAACGAAATTTATCGATAATGAAAATAAATGAGCGAAAGCCTAAACCTTTAATACTATTTAAATCAAATTTATTCCCCAAATACAAAGAGATTAATTACATTCAAAGCAAATCGATTGAATTGTAGCGTAATTTATTTTTGCGCGCAATTCTGACAGCGATCCTGTATTAAAAGTTTTTGGATAAAAGCCGCCGGAGTTGGAAGAAGGGTTGCAAGAAATGCCCAAGTTAAACAGATTATTTCCAACAACCGGGTAATAAATTTCGCTTAATGAAACGCTCGGACAAACAATAAATTTATATAAATAAGTGAAATTGGAATTGGCGCGGCAGTGATGCTTTCTTTGTTTTAAACAAATTTAATATATTTTAGTGTTTTTAAAGAAAATATCATTATCATGGCTATTTTGAACACGCTTTTATCAGCTTCATCTGTATGTTTGTTTGTAACCAAATCTAGTAGACTCAATTTTGACCCACAGAAAATCTGAAATCGGTCCGTTTAAGGACGGATTTCCAACTTTTTATTGTTTATGTCAAATTTCATTTTTTTATTGTTTCATAGTGTTTTTCTAGTTTTTTTTACTATGTTAATACTTATTTGCTGAAAAAGTAGAAAGTGCTCAGTTAACTTTTAGAAGTTTGAAGTGCTTTTTTAAGTTAAGCCGTTTGAAAATTAATAAAAGCAAAGGTCACGTTTTGAGGTGAATACGAAAATATGCATACTATAATGATTGTGAAAATTCTGGTAATTGATTGATATTTATCACTTTACAAAAACGGCTAATCAGATCTATATGATGTTCATCTTATAGGTTAAAGTCTAGATTAGCACAAATGCTTTTTGATACACGTACCATGCGAGTGAGGCTGCGATTTGAAGGTAGTTATCCTTCGCTCCTTATCATACTAGCGGTCCGCCCCGGCTTCGCCCATGGTACATATATAGCCTATAGCCTTCCTCAATAAACGGGCTATCAAACACTGAAATAATTTTTCAAATCGGACTCTTCAGCTTTATTGTACTAGTATAGATACCTACATTCATTCAAAACAAATATCCCAGCATTACATTCGAATATACTTCAAAAACCAACTATTTTAATTGAATGTTATCGCAGAAGAATTTACTTTCTTAGTATTACTTAGTTGGACCTGTAAACTTAGCAGAGATTAGGTACCGTGTACATGAAGTTTACCTTACTAACTAGTTCGATGCAACCTGGGGATTTACTACATCCACACGCATGAGCATGTTTTCAGTTGCTCCATATACGTACGTATTTATAATACTTATTAATAAGTATATACGATAGTACTTAGTAATACGTCAAGTTAATAACTATTTCAATAGTACGATATTGTTTCTTATTCGTTTTAAGTTGTATTTATTTACTTCTTTCCTAATAAAATCAATAGGTTTCATTAAAAACTCTGAAACGAGTAAATACTATATTATATTTAGCTTTATTTTAAATTGTATGGTTAACCATAAAATTTTAAACGTATAGACACAAAAAAAGTTAAAAGTAAAATATTTGAATGAACAAAAATTAAAGTACACTGAAATATAAAAGTCAAATAAAATAACCAATAGGTACATAATTGTGTAAATTCACCTTATTCATACGTAAATAATAATTTTCAACGTAAAAAGCAATCTAGGCAAAATGCCAGAAATGGGACTAAGCTATTATAATGAGGTTCAACAGAACCTAACTAGTATTTACACACTTATTACGTGCTGTCAGCGCGTTAATGTAGTTTCATGAGTCAGCGATTAGATTCAGTTTAACGGGTTGGTTCTATTCCTCATGTTGTATTCAACTGCATTTATAATTAGAACTATTTTATAATGTATATTCAGTCTAGCTCTATGCAAAGGGTTTAATGGGTAAAGACCCATTAAGTCATTTGTTTCTATATAATCACTAAAGGCATCCACAATTTGGTGGTGAGCTATAAGATTTTAAAATTCTCCTTCCAGTTTCGGACCTATAAGTTTTCGTCTAACGAGTAGATGTAGTTAGTCCCCCTGCTAAACTAATATTGCAGCGGTGGTTTGTGTAGTCCCAAGTTTGATTATGGCTTAATTTGAAGCGCATCTCTTAGTTCGACCGCAAAACTGACGATGTTTTAGCTACGAGCACCGCTTGCAAATCATAGATATGCAATTTAATTTACTATTAATCCAAGTCTGTTTCCCACTGTTCTTGGTTTTGGGTTTCCAAAATTTACATTGTGTTGAATAAGGCTTAATACGGCTGAATAGAAAACTTCCTTTGCCCAGATTTATTGCTATCTGTGGTATGCAAAAAGCTTTCCCGCCAATTTATTCATAGGGTTTTATTGTGGTTATTCCATAAATTAAAAAAAAATATCTCGATAATAATCATCTAAGTGAATAATGTATTTTTCAACTTATAAGTACAGTCAGAAAACATTGGGTTGTTTTGCATATTAAGCGTACCCTCATTAACAATAATGTTTTAACTTCGAAGCGAAAAAAGGTTATCAACATTATAGAAGAACCTCCCGTTGAATATTAATGAAACAAAACACAATAATTTTAACGCTACGGCTCATTTTGCGTCATAATTTTAAAGAAATTACGTTCAATTTCTAAAAAGAATTATAACAGCGTATTTTGCGTGAGTTGCTTCAATCTATACCTACATCTATACTATCTAGGACTAACTCACAGTGCCAAATCCTACTATCCTATCCGACTATCCTATCCTACTAATATTATAAATGCGAAAGTTTGTTAGGATGTGTGTGTGTGTGTTTGGTGCTCTTTCACGCAAAAACTACAGAACCGATTGCAATGAAATTTAGTACGTAGACAGCTGGACAAATGGAATAACATATAGGCAACTTTTTATATCGATATTCCTACGGGATACGGACTAACGCGGGTGAAACCGCGGGGTGCAGCTAGTATAAGATAATGAAAACAATCAATGATATTATCCGTACATCGCAAGAGAAAATTCATGTTTATTTCAATATGCATATAATGTATATTGAATGTAACTTTGTTATAACAAATCAGCTTACCAAAGCGTGTATATTATGTATTAAATAATATATTATAATAGTTTAAAAAAACTAAAAAACACGCTTTTATCATATTTTGCAAATTGAAAAATGGAATAATTTTATCAAATTAGTGTATTGTCATCGGTCCTCAATAAATCTATAAAGTTTGAACGAAATCTGGCCGTTTAAAGTGGGTCAAAATCGCGCCCAAAGAAGTCGGTTACAAACAAACATACATACAGGTAAAGCTAATAAAAAGCATGTAATAATGTTTAATAACAGGAGCTCAGGGACGATTCCATTGGAGATAAGAATAAAGGTGAATGTTACCTAAATCTATTGATAATTTAATATCTTAAATATTTTGAAACTTCGCATAATTTACCCTATTCTCTCGTCAATAAAACGTTAATTAAAAATTCAACTAACACGTCAAAAACTACTTTAAGTTCTGAAAAAATGTTACTAACTTATTTTCAGATTTTGTAACATTTAGTCTTCCGATATATAGGCTAGGTGCTAAGTGTTTTGGAAGTCTTATGTGAACCATACACACACAGACCTAGCTAATACCGAGCATAATCTTATGCAAATACAGACCCTTCTCAAGATTTATGTTCTTCACCGATTTAGTGCTTAGAACACACGAACTGATTTTATTTGGCTATCATTTGCATCGCCTTTTGTTTACTTGTAACTCTATTTTGCTGCCGAAATAACATTATCTTCACATAGCGAAAACTGTCTTTCAAATAATATATTACCTTCGCTTATTGTTTATTTATCAATCATATGCTGTAGCGTTAAATATTATTTATAACTCATAAAAGATAATACATCATTTGATCACATCCACGTGTCTGGCTGCTAAATGACCTGAAAGCAGTTTGGTTAATGTGGAAGGTACGTAAAAGCGACCGCCGTAAATTCTAGACGATTCGTGATGACTGGAATAATTTTTATAACCTTGTAAGGTATCTACGCTTTACGTTTATAAGAGACGATAAAATTTAATGTTATAGGATTAAATATTTCATTTGATATGGCAAAAATAGGGATACATAGACTTTTGATAACAACATTTTTTATTAAGGCTCGTCATATGTTAGATATATATTTCTTAACAAAAAACCAAATGCCCTCAGATTGTCAGAATGACACCATTATTAAATGGGGCCACATGGCAGGCACTGCAGACAGTTTTCAAATAAAAAAAGATCATATTTCAAATTCACTTAAAAAAAAAAAATATATTGCTCCTGTAATATCTAAATATTATAGTAGGTACTATGTAGGGATATTTGACATACATATAACAGGTGTATAACAGCAGTAATGACATCGTAAATTACGACACAAATTAGTTGGGATCACGGCACACCACTTTTAATGAATCGCATTTTGCGATAGTTACTGTTCTTATAACCTTTTATGTCCAATACATATCTAAATATGTCTTTAAGAAAACAATAATATAAAAGTCAATAGTAAACATCGATTTCAATGTAGGTACACCTTTTCATACTGCTAATAATTAATTGACCTAGTAAATAACCAGGATCGGCCTGAGCCCAATAACGCGTCGAACTGTAGCGAAAGTAGGGTCACACGACGATAAATTCTGTGAAGGTTTCGTGTAAGAATTAATAAAAGTTTCAAGTGGAAAAGTTCAAGGGATTAAATGTCTGAAAATCGGTTTTGGGTATTACGTCTTGTCTACATATTAAGGTATGGGTTAAGAATACATTTTCTAGAAACACTTCACTAGATTTAAGTACAAGGTAATGTGTTTATTCAAATATTTCAATCTTTATTTTTATTTTAAAGAAAAACTCATTGGCCTTAATAGACCCTGTGACCTATGTATTAAGGTACATATGTCAGTGAATATTTATCATTTTCAACTCACGCATCTTTATCTATTGTATGTATCCTATTATTATATATTCATCAATCCTTTCCTTATCCCTTATCCCTTAAAAGCGGGCAGCGCACTCTCAGAGGTCTGAGCTTCTGCGAATGTTCATAGGCGGTGGTGATCGTTTTACCATCAGGTGAACCACCAGCTCAATTGCCCGCTATCACATTTAAAAAAAAAAAACTAGTTTATTAAATAAAACTATTTAATACAGTCATTTTATTACGTTAGAGTGGGCAGTCGATCTGATAGCTCGCCTATTTCACACTGATCTTCTATGGCGGTGGGGCAGCTTCCACGGTGTAGTGCCCAATTCGTGCGGAATCGTAGTCGACTCTTACAATATTATCAACCAACTTATAACATTATTCCTCAATCCAGCATATGCAGGTTCTTTCACGGCGTTAATAACGATTTAAAGTATTCAATAATAAAGATGTATTCTGAATACATATTTAATTAACATTATTGTCCACAGATTAACAATGTGGCCCGGCAAAAAGACGGAAGGCGGCGCAGGCACCCCCACCGAAGAAGATATTAAAGTGGTGTTGGTGGGAGACACGCAGTGTGGTAAAACATCGCTCGTGCAGCGCTTTGTGTCTGATAACTTTGTTGAGGTAAATATATAAATATGTATAATTAACCTCATGTAAAGTATGACTCACAATTCCTAAAGGAAGGTCGTTTATACGAGTCCAAAGCGCGCCGTGTACACGAAACATTTATCTAGGTACTTAGAACATTAAAATTATTACTACTCTTTCGGTTTTATGTGCCTAAGGGGCACCCCACGCTGTCTATAGAGATGATTAAGAACCATCACAACCAATACGAAACATTATTTCAATGATTGTATCGATGGAACGCGGCCTTTGTTAAATTTAATTTTTATTTTATAGCGTTGAAATACTTTATAAATAAGATTTTCTTTTTAAGAATAAAAAAAAATTGATCACGAGGCGGGATCCCGTGTTTAAAGTATTTTAACGCTATAAAACTAAAAATTTAAATTAAAATTATTAATCAGATTAAAGCAGTTGTTACATTTTAATAAGGTCGAATGTTAGTTGTACGACTGGAGTCAATCTTGACATGATGTGCCACGGACACGTTTTGAACGCAATTGTGAGTTAATTTTTATGTGAGGCCCATAAGTAGTAGATTTTAAATTGCAGACCTCTTATACGTAGTTCTTACTATATTACTATATACGTAACCGCAAGGGACTAGTACATATTTCCTTAATCTGTGTACCACAATCTCGGGGTTTTCAAGAAAATTTTGAAGGGTTACCTTCTGAGGAACCGAACCCGCAACTTACGCCACATCTTCCTATGCGAGATCTATAAACCAATAGAAAAGGACCAAATTACGCATGATACCCACTACAACACATTCTCCTAAACGGTACAAAAGAATCAGGAAATTATAAGTGAATACAGATTACACGCGCTTTTACAAATATTTAGGCCCGTGGGTGTTAGCAGGATGTTATTTTAGGATCTAGTGTAAACAAAGTCATTACTTTGCTATCGACATTTCGGAGGTTTGTCTGCGTAAGGGATTACTAGGGTTACAATTAACTGTGTTTTTATGGTAAGGGACAACTGTGCAAGTGAAAGCTTCTAATTTTGTGCGTTTTAGAAACAACAGGGCGATAAAGGTTACATACAAAGTGGGCATAGAAATACAGTCTGGAAGAGTACAACATATACTTGTATGATGTGTAAAAATTTACTTTGTACACTCTTGTATACAAAAGTTTTTATTATCACGTTTAAGAACTATTGTGTGCGATAAATATCGATCCAGTCTCGTCTTTTTAGTGTCGTGCCTGTAGATAAACACGATATGAGATAGCTGCTGAAACTGTGTATCAATGAATCACGCTTTTTAAATCTTTGAATTTAATGAATGAACAATGAAATGGAATAAATGAATCAACGAAGTAAAATTAATGAAAGTATATGAAAACACAAAATATATGAAATAAGAAGGTAAGGGGTGATAGATAATTATTAATAATTGTTTACCATGTTAAAAATAATTAACATTCGCCTCAGGTTTGACTGATAAAGAATTTCCCTTTCTGGATGTTTGCTAAAATATTCGTATTAATCGTGTTTAATAGAAAATATGAGAGGCAGCTTAAGTTAATGTTGGATTTTCATTTTTATTGTGTGATTCATCCTTATGACAAAATTTTACAGACTACGAACTGTAATATTATTATGCCTTCGTATTCTATTATGAATTTGACCGAAAATAAAATTAAGTTTAACTCAATTAAATAAAAAATACACGTTCTGAAATATTTCTTACAGCAAATAAGACATTTGAAAACTTCAAAAGCTAAGAACCACTCGTTATTTCTCATTCAGGGTTCGCGAGACATGTTCAAACATGTTTTTGTGACGTCTCCCTTCAATAATTTCAGACGTTGCCGACGTAGCCAAAGAGCTTATTTAAAAATGGAAACGGATACAATAATAATTTGTGTATAATAGAATCGGTCAAGATCGTGTGGGTCTGCCGACACTAAGTGAGACTAGACTATCAATCAACCAAAAAAAAGGGGTGTGTGCGATTCACACACGATAGAAGTGAAACTTCAGTAAATCGTAGTATGTATATTAGTAACTGTCGTTTTTTGCCGTTGCATCAGGTTAAAAAACACAACGATTCTAAAGAACTTCAATAACCAATAAACACAAATCAATAATCACTAAGATACTAAATCAATCAAATAAGCTAAAGAACTACTGCAAAACCATTAGTTATGCATCTACTGTATGCTGGCCGCAGGAGCAGAAATTTATTGTATATATTTATGTTTTTATTCTTTAAAAGTACATAAAATTATGAAGAGACAAATTTACAATTAAACGTTTTATGCGCTCGTCTCATCTCGAAGTAATCAACACAAATTTTGAAGAAGTAAATCAGGAGATTTAACTCTTATGTTCAACTGACAATAGAGAATTAATTTCCAATACAATCCTGCTGCATCTCTTGGTCTAACATTTCAACAGCCACCCTCGTTAGTCCTTTCAACCCTGACCGCTGTCTTAGCGTCGCCATGTTTTTTTCATTCGCGCCTAAACTTGACAATTAACATTTTATTTTTCACGTTTAAAAGCTCAATCTGTTCTTGGAACTCTCTCTGCTGTGTATGCCAAATTGTTGAAGCTAATATTCAAAACATTTAAGGATTACATAATTTTTGTTCGTTACAATTTCATTCATAAGTTAGATGCGTAATAGGTTGTGTTTTATTTTACTTACCTCCCGAAACACAAAAACTACTGAGTTGATTTTAACAATCATTCACTTGTAAAAATGAATCAGCATACCAACATTAGAATTCATTTTTTTTTTTATATTTTACATGGATTTATTGGCATATAACAGAAATCATTGGTAACCTTATTGGTACACTTAGAACACTGCTTAAAATAAACAAAACTGTAATAAACAAATGAGATGTTATTAGTGCAGAATTAATCAAAGAATCTTTCGCAAATGATACTCAATTTAGTAAAAAATTTCACGACATAAAGCCCCCGCCATCTGGGGTCTGAGTAAATTGATATACTTTTTCGTGTTATAAAATTTTGCCCGTACTCCATTTCTGCCTAATAACCATTATAAATGATAAAAAGCCCATGCTCTTAATAAACCTTTTTAGTTTATTTTTACGATATCACTTGGGCATAAATTATATCTTTAATAAGAACAGTTTTGAAGTAGACCAGACCATAAATTAGTGGAGATTAAAAATAAGTTATGACGAAATTATTTGCATTGTTATTTTTGTTTATTTCTGAAGAAAAACAAAGTGAAATATTGTTTTGCAATATTTAAATCAACGTGTCCCAAAATTTTGTAGAGCGTTTCTTGTGACCGCCGAAATCGTGTAAAACAAATAAAACTCAATAAAAACATACATACGAACATACAGGCGAACATAGAACGGCTTCCTTATTGTTTTTGGTCGTAAGTCGGTAAAAAATTAATCTACACTAATATTATACAGAGGAAACTTTTGTATGTTTGTAAAATTATCTTTATAATATTATTATTACTAAATTATTATATAGGCTTTATATTTAACACGAGTGAAGCCGGGGCGAACAGCTAGTAGTAAATACATTCAGTACCTAAAATCAAAACAAAATAACCTTTATGTACGCATACAAACGCTTATAGTAATCCCCTACACTAATCTCATGACACGTCCGCCATGTTTACATGAAAACGTGAATCTGGTAATGCTCCATGCACACGACCATTGGCTAGCGTACGTCAAGCCTGGGGCTTGACCTAATAGTTCGTTGTATATATAGCTTTTGAGTTTGTTTGATTGTTTGTTTCAACAACCCAGCATCCAGAACTGATGATCTGGTAAGTTCAATTACTAAGTTTGCATTTATAACATACGAAAAGTAAATATTTTACGATGCTTTTTAAAAAAAAACATTTGTGTGTTTGGAAGTCTATAACTAAAAAGCGGCATTTCCGCGTATAATGCTATAATTACATAGATTTTTTAATTTTCATAGCCGAATGAATCCCGAGGGAAATCAGAACAAGCGACTAGTAATTAAATCAATTAGGATACATGATAATATACAAATATGGTTGCTTAAAATACAGTGGCATTGTTATATATAATATCTATAATATACACATAATTTGAAACTAGGACTATTAGTATCTACGTATAATTGTATAGGTGCAAAAATTCATTACCTTAAGTTTAAAAATTGCTTTGAATTGGCGCCAATTTTTCACATAACCTTAAAAGTGACAGTGACAGTTCGCGCCGCCAGCATTCAGCGGGAAATATACATCAATCTATTCGCCAGAAATTAGAGGTGCGGTATGCATGCGTCACTATAACTCACTCATGTTTTTTGTTGCTTTTACAAAACTTTCGTCCTAGGAAATGGGCTCCATTTCGTTCCCAGTGGATTTTCAGATTAACGCTATTTTATTACTAGCTAAATGCACAGTAAAACGAATATGAAAAATTAATTTTGTCTACGATTTTCACATTCATATTTTTTATTTTATAGGTATATATGAAACGCAATTAAATTCCATTAAAACGAGTACTGTTAATAAAAAATTCTCTCTTATTTGTATCTTCATCGTGAATATGAAATAAACCTCGCCAGGACAGTTTCTGAGACAACAATGTACAAAATAATCAATAATCACTATGCCTCGGTTACGGGTTCAAATACAATTTAACGGCACATGGAGTAGCTTTAATGTTTGGCTGGATTCCTTAATTATACGATACCCAAAGGTCGCATAAACCCGTATTCAATGTTCACAATCGAGTCTTAAGGCCCTTGTAGTTAAGTATTGTAGCGACGCAGTGGCTCGTGTTTGCACTAATCTAATTAAAAGTCTTTTTCTGTACATTGTCTATGTCATAATAAAATTTGTAAATGGAATTCGTCACAGATAAGCTGTATAAATAAAAAAATTGTCGCCAAAATAGAAATATTGTTCCAAAAAGAACAGAAATTTGAAATCATAAAAGAAAATGCTGGATATTTTTACCCTAAAATTTGACTAAGCCACTAAAAATTTTATTCGCCCGTGTTCAATTACGCTTCAATAAAAATATGCCTGCACTTGGCGTTTGAATCGAGCACATTGAGTAACACATAAAAATATAGAACAGTAATAGGACAAGTGACGGACTGCAATCGAACAAATTGGATCGCTTTGGAAACGATTTCGCCGTTCTGCGAACGCTTCTAAACGTTGGCGGGTTTCGATTGACCTTTATTATTTATCCGTTATTTTTTTTTTATAGAAATTGTAGCACTGGCTGGTTATGAGGTAATCTTCATAATGCTAAACGTAGAATAAACTAATTTTAATATTAAGGTTCATTTTGACCTACTTTTAAAAGCTTTATTTTTATAAGCTAAGAAAATTGTGTAGTCCTTAAAATGTTTAGGTTCCTAACATTATAAAAAAACAAAACGTAAGCATATTGTGTAAGGACCATCGCGTCATCTTGCTTCTTTTATTTTAATTGCATAATTATAAAAACTCAGTCTTTCTTTTCTCTAGTTACAACGTAACCTTATTATGCGATAAAAATCAGTAAGTTCTGAATTACGTCTGAAAATTCGCTAGAATCTTTTCATTATACGTAATTATAAAGTATTCAAATATGCTTTATAATAACGTCATTCCCGCCTAACTAAATTCAAACATTTCACATGCAAATACATCGTCTAAATTGGCGAATCTTTCGAATTACTTCGCGAAACAACGTATTTCACGAATTGTCATACTTTGAGAACTAGAAGTGAGGGAAAACTAGCTCTGAGTCTTTCAATTTTAACAAAGAAATTAAAGTTTAAAGTTAAAAGTTGGTCTCGTGAAGTTGGTGTACATTTCCAATTACATATTGTATAAGTACGGCAAGTTTGAGTTAGCTTCATTTTATTACTGGTTTCTCTATATCTTTTACTAGCTTCTTCCTGCGGCTTCACCCGTGTAGTCACAGGAATTTCCCATGAATATGAGATGTTTAATCTTTGAATATATAGCAGTCTATGTCACTCTTCAGTTAAAAAGAAATTTTGTTAGAATGGATGGATGGATGGATGGATGAATAGATGCATGGATGTTTGTTCGTATCTGTATGATATTTGGTACATATGTAGATCATTGTCTGGATAACCACAGAGGCTACTTTTGACCCGGGTAACGCGAATGACGCCGCTGGTTTCAGCTTGTATTACATATTGTTTTTGTGGTACTCAGACTAGGTTACTATTGCTTATTGTGATAGATCTGTCCTATGTCCCATTTGTTAATATTACTAAGTACTGATATAATACTCTTATTTTATACTAGCTGCGCCCCGCGGTTTCACCTGCGTAAGTCTGTATCCACTTCCAATATCGGGATAAAAAGATGCCTATGTGTTATTCCAGTTATCCAACTATCTACATACCAAATTTAATTGCAATCGGTTCAGTTCCTTATTGCGTGAAAGAGTAACAAACACACACATCCTTACAAACTTTCGCATTTATAATATAAGTAGGATAGGATCAATAAATCTTTCTTAGAGAGTCAAGGAAAGCTTCAATGCGTTTCGTGTTTATAATATGCAAATAATTTGAATCAAACAAAAAAGATAGAAGCCATATGAAAATAGGATAACATTTTTCACATAACATAATTTTCATCTGCTTGAATTTTCTGTGTTTTAAAGATAAAAATGTACAGTTACTACATGAAAAAGTCTGGTCAACACTATTATATGTAAGTTGTTCTTAATATTACATAATAATAACCGCTCTAGGACTAAATCGTTTATATCGAACCACTTCTAATTTCATTATAACTAAATCAACGATATTAACACATTGAACTAAATAACCGTTTCACAAGTTCTTCATTTAGGTGGAAGACAGTACAGCACCTGTCCAATTTAGTACGAGACTGTTTATCTTCGATTTTGTATAAAATTTAGGTATTACTATAGCTTCTCGAATGTAACTCGCCAGATTAATTAGCTGATATGTAACTGTACGGTTGTTTACGGAATGCAAAATACGTAAAATCAGTTACAAAAAACTATATGTTTGGTTTTATTTTAATAATGCTGAATTAGGTTAATAGGACACCAAAAGCTTATCAGCCAAAGTTGATTGATTATTGGCTTTAATAAACTCCAAACTCCCTTACTTTTTTTTAATAAATACCTTGCAAATGTATAGTTTTTTTAATTAGCTACTAGGCCAGGATTTATCCGTGTTAGCCTGGAACAAAATCGAATATATATATTTACCGACTATACAGTCGGTAAAGATTTAGGTACAAATTAAGAATTAAATCGCAATAAATAAACTTTCCAATCTCCTCAATCTCTCAATAATTAAAACTTAATTATATCACTATAGATAACTTTTACTCATTCAATTATCGAATTCGATAATGTAGATCGAAAACCCTTGGTAAGCAAAGGAAAGCTGATTAAATCTAAATCGCAAACTCGCTAAGGTATTAATTCGCCTTTATCACGCTGAGGGTTTTAATAAACTGTCAATCAGGTAAAACTCATTATTTTGTACAATTTACGCTGTTATCTACTTCCATTATTGAGGTCCATTCATACGAACATTATACAATTGTTGTAGTACGTCAATGACTTTCATTTTCTTATGTCGGTAAAGGAGCTGATGGGTTGCCTGATGGTAAGCGCTACCTACCTTCTATTAATATTTGCAGATGCGTAAGGCCATAATTTGTAATATACACTTTTATTATGTGATACTGGAGTGGAGTTATAAAATGCAGATGATGAATTATAGGATTGTATCTTATTCATAACATGATAATTTGTCACTAGCGGTCCCCCGACTTCGCCCGTGATCAATATATAACCCTAAGCTGCGCCCCGCGGTTTCACCCGCGTAAGTCCGTATCCCGTAGGAAAATCGGGATAAAAAGTTGCCTTTATGTTATTCCAGTTGTCCAGCTGTCTATGTAGCAAATTTCATTGCAATCGGTTCAGAAGTTTTTGCGTGAAAGAGCAACACACACACATCTTTACAAACTTTCGCATTTATAATATTAGTAGGATATCACCATTAGCTACATTACTTCAAAGCGATTTATGCTATATTTTTTCTATCCTGATCGCAGCCATAGTTAGCCATAGTTAATATTAAAAATCAAGTCACAAACAGGGGTATAAATAACACCCTCAAAGGGTGTCGAAGTGTGCAGTGATTCGTGGTTAAAGAGTGTTTATTCAGATCAAAGTTAATATTCATTTAATATATTCTTGAGTGGTGAAGATTTATACGTAAAATCGTATTATTATTCCTTTATGCAAGGAGCTACATTGATTATATATAGTTGAATTTCTATTTATATATTATATATTTTTACATCTTATTAACTGAATGATTAATTCTACACTCGCTGCTTAAACAAATGCTTGAACATCAAGTCATCAAGTATAACTTAAACTTAAAACTCACACGTATAGGCAACATAACTAAGTAAAACAAATGGTAGTTTCAGAACAGTGCTAATGAACTGATAAAGGTATCATAGGTAACTTAATTTAGATTTAATTTTTAGTTTTATAGCATTGAAATGCTTTATAAATGAGAAATTTTGAAAGAATAGAAAAAATTTGATCACGAGGCAGGATACGAACCTGCGTTTCTTGCCTAACCGTAGCAACGCCTAGTCTCTCGGCCACCCGTGATCCCAGGATCACGGGTGGCCGTGATCTGTGAACTTAATTTAGTTTTTATTCAGTTCAAGCGGTTTGCATAATAATCTATATATATAAATATGAAACCCGTTTTCCTTGGTCACGGCATCACGCGTGAACGGCTGGACCGATTTCACTATTTCTTTTTTTGTTGTATTTGTTGTTATTAGAAGGTTCTTACGGAAAAAAATTTAAATAAAAAATTTTTAAAAACGCGAGTAACAAATGTCAATGTCATTCACAGCCATAGATTATATTTATATAAGGAGTTGAAATAGGGAGATGAAAGCGATATAACCGAATACCACACGGGCGAAGCCGCGGGCGGAAAGCTAGTATATAATAGTAATGCATCTATGAAAATAATATAAAGTTGAAATTTGATTATTTGAAGTTTGAATAGTTATCGTTAATCGATGTGGTTACACAACATGTTGATAAATGTTTATGTTTTGGCAACTTTCTAATGTTTTTATAACAAAATGCAGCTCTTTGTTTGTGAAACTTGCAAGGTAGTCTAGAGATGGAATCTAACGTTATGTATAAAGTTTTATACCTGTTTCAAAATGTTTGTCTATTATCTACAAATAGAGGCAATAGAGACAATGAAGGTAATGAAAAACGTTTTCGATTTTGAAAACAGCAATTATTTTTTATTAAATACCTTATTTTGAGTTTCTCCATTATGTAAATTTATTTATTTTTGAAATCTTCTAAATTTTCATTTATAATATACTAGCTGTTGCCCGCAACTTCGCGGCGGTTATGAAAAATTTTCACGCTAAAATCTTTCATCCCCTATTTATCCCTTTGGGGGTAGAATTTATTACAATCCTTTCTTAACGGCTGCCTACGTCATACCCTCTATCTGCGTGCCAAATATTAGCCTTCTTTATTTCATTATCATAATTGTTCTAAACACTGAAATAGAATCGAGAAATGGGTGATAACAAAGCAAAACTGCAGAACAAACGGTTTACTGTTTTAGACGAGCAAGATTGAATGCTAATGAAGGATCAATAACATTCTGGGTCGTTTTGAAGCAATCAAGGGAACTGTTTGTAAAAATTGTACAAGCTTGTTACCCGTGACTTTGAACGGTATTTTTTGACGACATCTCCCGACTTTTAGAGGTTATCAACGGCTCTGGGGAAAATGAGAATACTCTAGATTCTAAAATGTGAACAATTTCCTATCAAATATGATAATAATCAGGCCAATCAATTGAAAACTCACGGAAGTACCGAATTTTAAAACAAAAAAAAATAGAATAACATAGAGAACCTTAATTTTGGGAACTTCGGTTAAAATTACTGCTGTGTTTTCAAAGCTTTTCCTTACATTTACTCACTGGACTGCTTATTCTTTTTTTGTTCATATTATAACGAGGAGAGATTTGTATGTAAGTATGTTTATAATGTTTATAATTCATACAAAAGTTGTTGCACCGATTTCAAAAATTCTTTCACCACCAGAAAGCTGTAACTTCACTGAATAAAATAATGAGACCTCAAAAAGCAAACCCACTGTTGCTGTGGCAACACATTACAAAAATAAGTATAGAGACACTCATATATTTACTACAATAGTTTAATAATACCCCATGTGGTTGCAGGAATAGAAAGGATATGGTCTACGCATTGATACCGAAATAACCTTAGAGGATTATAGAAAGGAGGTCATATATGTATTTGTTAACACATGCTTCCTGTGGGAGGCGAGTGTAGATAAAACTTTCTGTGATTTCAGTGTGATATTATTAAAATTTTATAGCATATGCATTATTTGTATGTTTCTTCCAGAAGAAATATATAACACATTTAATTTTAATGTACCTGCAACACTGGCATGATTAGTGGAGGTTTGAAAGACGAATTAAAGTAATTAAAAAAAAAAACAAGTTTAATTTCATCATCAACTCATATGATATGTTGTTATCATAGAGACAGTTCAGGCAGATGTTACATCGAACTTTTGAACGTGTTTTCCTTCACCGTTTCGAGCAGTAGAGTGATTTGAATAATAAACAGACAAATAAAAAATCCATTTATATCTTTCACGATAGTCCGGTCTCGAACCCCTGACTTTTTAATTAAAATCCAAGCCTATCCACTGAGGCACCACTGTATATAATAACAGAATTATTGAATATCAAACTGAACAAAGAATTAATGCAAACTAAAATAGATTACAAAACAATTAAAAGTTAATAAACATTTATGAGCACAGAAGCCAGAATATTAACAAACAATGTACTTCTCGAATATTCTACACACGGATGGAACATTCCCACGAAGCTAATTTAATTTGAAAATTATTCAAAAAGATTCCTTCCGCATTACATCCAACCAGTATCCCCTGACCCCGAACATCCTTTCATCATTTGCGCTCGCGGGGTCTCGCTCCACTGGTTTCCCAGACTTGGCGGTGGTCCGCTCACCAACTGACATTTCCAATCGACAGATTTCTTCTGAGCATTATTCTACTCGAATAATCCACATCGATTCTGGGAACGTAAATTTCCTTGGAATGTAGACGCTTGACAACCCCGGAACAATTTTTTGGGTCTATTATTGTAGTAAATAGATAGTAGAAAGTAGAGGTAATAAACTATGTATCATTATATTTTTTATTTTTGAAAAAAACAGCGTTATTCTTATGAATAATATTAAGATTAATTTTAAGAATTATGGCTGTATGAAAGTAAAATACAACATATTAAAGAAAATAACAAAATGAGTTATTTATAAATAGCTTTTAATAAAATAAACAATAAAAGATCGTAATCATGCAATACAAAACAATTATTCTCTAAGGATCAAATATCAGGAAAGTGGAATAATTTTCATTTGCAAATATGAAATCAATGTTCAATTGTTAAAGGATATATTATTATTATATCCTTGAGGGGATTTAAAAATTGAATCTTTCAATATCTCATAATTTCTTACAATTTTCATAAATCGTATAAATAAATAATAACAACCGCTCTCTTTACTTTTTTCCTTATTTTAAATAACCCACGAAAACATAAAAAACAATAAACAACAGTGTAACCTAAAATTGTATCGTAAACATAATGAGCGCAGAAAAATTAATAAGCCGCAGAATAATTGCCAGTAATAAATTAGAATTAAAATTTATGAAAGTTTGCAAGTTATTCGCGTGGAAGCATCTTAATGTTGCCAGTAAATGTTATGTAGATACGAATTGGGTAACTTTGAGCTCTCTCAGGACTGCTTCGCTCGTTCAAGAAACTTGGAGTATTCATGTGGGTACAAATTAACGTTTAGCGTTTATTATTATGTAAATAAACACGAAGGGGAAAGGGAGTTTGTCGAGTTATGAAGTGGAATGTGTGGAGCTAATATTTTGTTAATGTTTTACTAATTTGTTATACAATATTTATGTTAAGGAAATCAATTAATGTTTCGCCTGCACGTGAAGTAATCTTAAATATATCTTATAAAAATCCAGTGTCATGATGTATGTTCCCAATGAACTCTTCACTAATTTGACATTTTATGTGTAATTTGGTCCATCTTAAGATATAGGATAGTTTTTATTTCGATTAATTACCCCAATAATTTATAATCTTAATGTTTTTAATTATTACTCAGCCACAGACAGCAACGCGTGGCCGGGTATGATAGTTTAATTAAAAAAATTGTCAATATCAGTTGAATTACCAACTACGGCTAAACTTTTCTGTTTTTTCTTGTTCTTGACTTGTTCATCATTTAGAAATAAGAATTTATAGCAGGGGAGCCCAAAAGGGGATTTTGGGATTTACTCGAGCGCGTTAGATTATTATAGGGGAAGATACTTTATCTTTTGTTAAGTACCTCCAGAAAGTATGAGCAATTAATGTTGGTGGGTGCACTCACAAAGCCGCAGGAAATTAAAAAAATCGATTTTTCTCTAAGGTTATGCTCAAATTATCCGATTATAATTTTTTTATGTTGTAAATAACCCCTTATATCTTTATCTGACGCGCTCGAGTCATATTTTTTTTTTTTATTTTACCCATTATTCATAGCCACGAAATTACCACAAAATGTTAAGAATAAGTGATATTTTATTTCAGTGAAATGCTAGACTCTAATTGATAAGAGTATGGCAGAACAGCGTTTGCCAGGTCAGCTGGTAAATTATTGAAACTACATTCTTGCTTATAAATTTACAAATTTAAATTTGATACAAACTAAAGTTGACGCAGATTTTATAAATGATTCAAAATTATTATCACTTAAG
Organism: Zerene cesonia; assembly: GCF_012273895.1. Taxonomy (NCBI): domain Eukaryota; kingdom Metazoa; phylum Arthropoda; class Insecta; order Lepidoptera; family Pieridae; genus Zerene; species Zerene cesonia. The sequence continues at coordinate 1,395,540 of NC_052106.1, read as the reverse complement.
ATATGTATAATAATAATTGTGAATATATTCAAAACAAATGAGGAAGTTCTAAAAAATATTAAAGCATACACTTGATGAGTTTCATCTCACGTGGAGATAATTGCTACAAAAAATGGTACCTGCTCTTGTTAGGATAAACGGACCGTGAGAACTGGAGCATCCTGTTTGTTCCGTGTTATTTTTTTGTTTCATCAGAAATATGAGAAAAAAATCTTAAATATTATAAAAAAAATGTAAAAAGCTTTTCCCGTACCGGGAATCGAACCCGAGCCTCCTGGGTGAAAGCCAGGTATCCTAGCCACTAGACCATACGGGAGTTGTATATAGATACGAAATTAAAGATTCATACATGCCTACTGTTAGAAATCTACGCAAAATTTTATGTTTTTAAATATTTTTATAACCATTCATAAAACCCACCCGTATACAGAACTCCAATCGTTTTGGCGCCGAACTGCCAATTAAAGAACATGAAAGAAAAAGCGATTCAAAGTTCGAATTTCGAATTTTCGTTCAAAATTCGAATGGAATTCGAAACGCATACATCGTTTGACATTTTTTTATGTGAGATATTTCAACACTAGCGTCAATCTAAGTAATAATTTATGTCTTTAAATTCTCTGCATAAATGTTATTTAAATTGCACGTTGATTATATGATTTGCTTACATTCGAACATTTTTGTAGTGACAAAGATCCTTAAATAAGTTTTCTCTCCAAGGGGCACGTAAGAAGATATAAAATCCTAAACATGAAATGTATTTGTGTGTGTTTTTTTTAATTAGTGAAACTATTAAACGTAGGCGTCGTTTAAAAAAGATTATTATGTCGCTATTGAAGCGATTTTAATTGAAGTTTAATAGCTAAATCTCTATTTACAAAAAATATTTACATTTTTAGATAACAAAACGATTATTCATCACTACCACCATACCTATGAATTGAATTTCTTTCGGTATTTCATCGTGAAACTCGCCAAAAAATACTACAAAAGTTAAAAAAAAATGTAATACCAAATCAAGTGATTAAACAGAACTATTTCCATGTTTGTCTGAGGCGACTATAGCGAGTAATTTACTCCATTTGTACAAGAATTCAAACAAATAAACACTGAGTGATCTACAGAAACGGCGCTTGAACTAATCCCTCTTATGCATATGCTAATATTTGTGTGTTTGTTTGTTTCTCACTCTGAAACTGAACGGAAATTATTCTACATTAACAGCTAGTTTAACCTGTATGGGGCGGATTTTGTACAAGAAATTATCATCAAACTCATCATCAAGCCAAATATATTTCCTACTAGCTGCTGCCCGCGGCTTCGCACGCGTTAATTCGGAGCAGTTTAATAGATGTTATTAAACATATAAACCTTGCTCTTGAAACAATCTATCTATTAAAAAAAAACCCATCAAAATCCGTTGCGTAGTTTTAAAGATTTAAGAATACATAGGAACAGAGAAAGCGACATTGTTTTTTACTATGTAATAATGCTGGGACACGGGTCTTGTGTTAAAATTTACAAATATAGAAATAAACATCTTTTTATTAAATGGCTTTCGAAACAATCCGTATTATATCTGCAATATTAAATTTGTAATTTAAATATTTCCCTCCATAACATGCGCAAAGCAAACAAATACCTCGCTTTAGAATATGAATAAATTCAAACCCGACTGAATTGAAAAGTCGTTTCAGACATCATTACTCTCCGATAGCCATTTGGTTCCTAATAGGGATGTCGCATGTATTGATATATAAATTATAAACTACATAAACTTCTTATCCGGGATTCTTTGTTAACTAGGTATATGATACTGAGGATATAGTTAATGAGAATAAACCAACCACATAATATCCACCACACACATCACAAAAAATGTGCAGAATATGCAGAATTGTAACAATATTCTATAGTTATAATGGTGCTTTAACAAACTATAATTGAATAAACTTCACTAAAGTTTTTCGAAAATTACCCTTAAATGTACGTATAAAAAAATATTAAATACGTTAATTATATCTCAGGGTTGCGTATTCTACAATCAAACAAACTATAAGCAATACTACCAACGCGTAATTAATATACGATTTGATCAATTAATGTATTTGATAAATGACATCCTAGACAACCTGTAATAGCAGGTTTCATTTGTGATAACACTAAACCATATGTACAGCATACTAACATAAATTAACCTTATTAAAATATTGATATAATATTAATCAACAAATTCATAACGTTCGTTGACAACCCTAATGGATCCACTTCAAAGGGGGACTGCAAGCGCGTATTCCGTCAGGGGTATTGCACTTGCCGTGTCCACGACTGCGAATTGAATGCTAAAGAAACTATTTATCCGTTGGAAAGAACTAGAAAATATGATTTCAATGGAATTTACGATTATAAATTTAAATATAATACTTTTTTTATTGAGCTAGTCGTGCACTCCTGTTATTTTGTTTCCAGAGTTTTCTATCCGATTTTCTTTTATAAGCCTTGTCGGTCGTTCGGAAGTTATACGCGTATATACATTTTATCAAATAGTTTTGATATTATTTATAGGTACAAACAGGTTAAGGTTTTATAACATTTACAAATATTTCACCCAGAAAAACCATTTCTAGTGCTATTTACGATAAAACATCTTAAATTTACATGTTTCTGAGCAAAGTTTGGTAGTAATAGGCCCAAGAAGTCTCTTTGAAAGCTCATGCTTGTGATATCATATTTAATCATTACGTTTCCTTGGTTACAGGCATACACACCGACTGGCTTCGAAAAGTATGGCTACACGTGCACCGTTGCCGACTATAGAGTCAACTTCTCTGTCTGGGATACATCAGGTCAGTAGCACTACTTGCATTTTAATAATTCCTTAGTTCTTAAGAAGGATTTAATGTCTAGAGACGGCTTTCTGTAAAGTAAGTCCACTCCTTTCCTTCTTTCATCGCCACATGCACAAAACTGACTTATGAATGATGGGACGCATATTGGAGGTATTTTAAGTCTTAATGAAAAACTGTAACGTACTATTTTTTCTGCTCTTTATTATCAAAAGGAATGTAGCATATAAAAACTTCAATACGCATGTTGCATGAATTTGAATACAACTTGCCTCACAATGCAAGAAAGCTTGAAGGTACTTATCTGAAAAGTTTTGCAACTATAGTTATTATGTAGGTATCACAATCGCCTACAAATCAAACAGAACTAAGAAACGCGAAATACGTAAACTAATAAAATACACATAGCACTGCGTTCACAAACATAGTCAGTAAAGTTTTCCCGATACAAAACCATAAACAACATTGTGTATTTCAGTGCAAGCTGCGCAAAATGTGTCCTGACTGAACTTTTACGAGACGTCGTTACAAACTTCAATCATTACTTTGTAAAATTATCGGCACAGATAATAAAATATCTAGAACATCATCATGAATTGTCAACTCAAGTACAGTTTAAATAAATCACGGATCAAAAATAGCGCTTCGTTATTTTTGATTCCGTTACATCGTGTGAAACCAGATAAGTTACTGTTACAGGTATGGTGTTGCTAGCTAGTAATAATTTCAAGCCAAAAAATTTGTTTATGTGCGTATATTAAATACAGTTTTGAGAAACGATGCTACAGAAATGTACCTTTTTATTATATCAGGCATACATAAGCGATAATTAATTAGAAAGATTTCCTAGTGAGATAAGTTGGTTCCTTAAATTTCATCCAAATAGAAGTGCAATAAGTTCCTTAAATTTCATCAATAAAAAAATCAAAATACCAAACATATAGCAAAACAGATCACAGATCAAATAAAGCTTGCAATTGTGAATCGGGATGATAAAACTGTCAAAATAAATGGCTTAAACGGCGTATTATTTCAAGGAATCAGGTCACTGATTTCAGCCGCGGACACTGACTGCATTATTGTTGTTTCCAGTTTTGCATTATCAATATTTATTTGTAATTGTTTACGACAGGCTTTTAACATACAACGACCGGTCCATTGATGTGATACACATGCGTGATATAGTTTTAAACGTAGGGCATATGCTTAATTTTATGTGTTGTCATGCTTTCTGTTATTTTCATTAGGTTAGGAAGCTATTTAATCAGTTCATGATCAGCAGGTTGCAAATCCTAGAGCCTAAGTCCTAGCCAGAGCCTAGACTCTCTAATAACATTTGTTCATACATATTTTTGAAGCCAATTTTTGGTAATCTCTAACCTTCGTAACGTATCAAACTTTTCATTCCCTGCTATAAATGTGGTTCCTCAACAATAATAATGAATACTTTAAAATCTTTCCTATCACAAACATATATTAAATAACCCAAATCACGTAAGATCCTTAAATTAAAACCAATCAATACAATTCCATGTTAACTCTGATGATAACGACCAGCGCACAAGAATAGAAAATTTTATAAATTTTAAAAACAAAATCGTATCGTAAATTCGCAAATCCATTCTGGCTGAAGCAGGATAATATTTCGAGTGGATGTGTTTCGTATCAACTTGGACATCGGCCAAGAGTATTATGATGCCAATGAAACGGATCCAAATTGAAATCCACTGGCCTGCCCATTAGTGGAAAAATCGAATACTGGAAATATACGATTTTAAACCTCGTTCTTCAATGCTTCTTTTGATTGTATAGGTTTAATTACTTTGACTTAATTTGATATGTTTTTAAGACTCATACAATTAATATAAGTTTAAATGGAAGGAATACACAAACTATTTAGCATTGCGTAATTGTTTAAGCATAGAATGATTCTTGGATCTTTATGAAAGGTAAAAAAATATTTGTGAGCGATTGAATGCTATGAATGTAAAAGTATGATGGTCGAAAATAAGACACACTATTTAATAGATATTTTTGTTTTATTCTTTTTTTTCAATGTTTGTAATTTAGATACCAACCAATCTTCTTGCTTCATGATGACTATATACAGTTTCACATTTTCTTATCAATTCACTTTTTATATTACTGCTTCTGTATAATCCCTTTTTGGTTAGTTTACCGGCAAAAATGCTAGTAATACAGCCCTAGAAAAGTACTATTTGCCATTGTTACCTTCTGTTACAGATTCATTGCTACAGGCTTAAGTGTTACAGAACTGTTTTGATGCAATCACGAATATTTTAATTGCAAAATGTTTGACACTTGGTACTACTATTGATTTAAGAGGGTCGTATATTGGAAACATACATGGGCCATTGATGATGAAACTTTTTTTTTTATTAGAAGGTACACTAATCTCGCTTCAATCGTATCTGCAGTGCCTATCCCTAAAATACTTTGGTATCATGTTTTCAATGAGTTTTATATCGCCGAAATAGCTCAGTTGGGAGAGCGTTAGACTGAAGATCTAAAGGTCCCCGGTTCAATCCCGGGTTTCGGCAATGTATTTACTTTTCCTACTTTTAGAACAAAAACAAAAGAATTGTTTTATGTCCAAGCAACCACCCATCATTATAATTTTAAATAAGAAAATATATGCATTAATAAAGTGTTGAAATTGTTTATGATGTACTGAATGTTACTTTATACCATTAGAGATCCATAATTAATACAGATGGAAGTGAAAGTTTTGCTTTAATTTTTGTAAATTATTCCCTTTAAAAGACTAAACTTTTTACAAATTAAACACTTAGAGATTACATGCATATCAAACGGTAAATGTTTTTTTGAGATCGGTTTAGTAGTTTCGGATAATAGCGCGTTCAAACAAACTTCAGCCTTATTATAAAAGAAGTATAGATTATATTTATAAAGGTGGAATCTCATAAAATATACCGCCATCAAAATACAATCGTATTATTATTTTGAAATACATTTCACCGCCTTGACCGGAAACATAAAGATTGAGTGAGGTTCGTACAATGAATGTTTTATATAAATTATTATATTGACGTCCATTATCTGACGTTTGACAATGGTAATCCTGAATGACAATTTTTAATCTGCAAGGCGGATTAAAAGGAACGTCCGTAGTGAACGGATTTCATTCAAAAGATAACTATAATTGATCTCGTATATACGAACAGAAGATTTTTGTGGTCGTTCCGTTATACAAACAGTTTTTTGTTGTTAATTATGAAAAAAATATCAATAATAAAGCCCTACAACTTCGCCGTCTTATATAATTTAGATATATAAAACATAATCAAAAATTTAGTCGAAATAAAATGTATTATTTCGACAAAGGTAACCTCTCAAGCGTTCTTGTATTGTATTATGAAGACCGAGAAAAAAGCAAGATACAATCACCTTTGCATATAAAAAAGGAAATATTACCAAAATAACATAAAAATATACCTGACATATACACTGAACATACTTTCCCCAAAGTCCATACCCAATAACTACAATTGGCTGTGTTTAGCCCAACAGTTGCCGCACGTGCAGCAAATTTTATAATTTCTCAACCACTAAGTAAAAATACAATAAATCATTATCCCTTATTGCTCCCCAGGCACTCCTTCATACGACACGGTGCGGCCTCTCGCGTACCAGGATGCTAAAATCTTCATGCTATGCTTCAACATTGCTGAACCGGAGTCACTGAATAATGCAGCTGCTAAGGTAATTTGATATCATACTCATTTAATCTTTATATTATTTGCTTAAAAATTAAATTTAGAAATTAAAAACTTTTTAACGGATTTTAAACGCGATTTATTTATTATATTATTAACTCGACGTTTCATGACCACGCTCAAAATCCGTTAATAAGTTTTTAATTTCCAAATGTATAATATTCGCGTAAAATCAAACACAATAAAAATTAAATACTCAATAAGAACACACAAATGAAAAAATCCATTTAATTTTACAGTTTTTTTATGTGACTATATCTTATAATCATATTTTAAAATACTCTTCATAATTCATCAAATTTATCGATATTAAATCATTTGCGAACCACTGAACACATTTAGATATAATTTTTCTCAGAGACCATATTTCGAATAACCTTATCTGTATTCTGAATGCTCCGAGCTGTAATAATACTCTTGTCCCAACACTAAAGGTTTGAAAGTGGAGTTAATACCATAATCTGCCTCCATGGGGAAAAAGTCATTGATATGTACGTGACCTACATCTTTTAGGGTCTAAATAAATTATTATATCAATGCAAAATCGTACCTCTAAAAAAGCTCACCCTTAAATAACGTAACTTCCTACATTTACAAGGGAAAAACGCAAACTCTGCGTGAGTAGCCGGAGTCGTAAAATTTTAGCATCATAATATATTTACCATAAATACAGCCTTTCAACACGTGTTGTCATATCCTGAATATTTATGTAGAATCATGGTATATAATAACTTTTCTTTATGATGAAAATATTTTTTAAAAAACTTCCGTTGGCATAAAACCTAGGAACCGACTAAGGAGGACTGCGTTCAGGAATAGTTTTAGATATTACTTCTTATAACTTATAATCATTACATAGTATAAATGAAACTCGCTTTTTTGTCTGTCCCTATTTCCCTATGTATCTTTAAAACTAAACAACGGATACTGATGACTGGAACTACACGAATTTTGATGGGGTGTTTTTTTAAAGATAGAATGATTCAAGAGGATAATTTATACGTATAATAAATATTTATTAAACTACACCGAAATAAACGCGTGCGAGGCCGAGGGCAAAAGCTAGTCTTTATATAAAATTCGTACTCAAATCAATGAAAATAACATTAGTCTCAACGTATTGGTCGTTTCAGTGGTACAGAGAGGTGCGCACTCACGGCGGTGCAGCTCCCGTGGTCCTGTGCGGATGCAAGGCGGACCTTCGCCATGATAAAGAGACTCTCACGATACTGTCCAAGCTGAGAACCCATCCAGTCACTAGCGAGGAGGTGAGTTTAAATTTTTAGTTTTTAATAACATAGACTCAGTTTTTTTAGAAAGAAAATGAGAAAATATTAAAACATTTATGTGCTTGAAATATTTAAAAACTATTAACAAAGATTTTAGCAGGAAATATTCAGCATTCAAAATAGACGCGTTCTTTAATTATTGTCTTATTTTGTATGTAGTGCGCATAAAAATGAGTTATTTATTCCATATAGATAAACGAACTAAATAAAAATGACGCAATTTTAAATCATTTGCTTTCCAGATACTCAATGCCATATTAATGGAGCATAAAACTAGGAACCATAATTGTCGGAATCAATTTGGGTCAATGTAAAATTGCTTCATTTTACTAAAGACCTCAATTTAAAATACCGTCCTGTGAACTAAATAGATATTATCATTTTGACTAAACAATGATTTGAATTAAACGATAAATTTTTTGGACGTTGTTTTAGAAGGATTTTTATTTCGTACCTGATAAAAAATCAGAAAAGGTTATGTCAGGACTCAAAGTACCCTACTTGTTCAAAAAAAATTATAAGTTATGTTTATTACTTTAACGAGTATTCGAGAAATGGTTATTAATTAAAAAATAAATCCGTAATGAGATATCATTCTTGTAATCTCTTCTACTTGGCCCAAAAAACGACCCATCCTAAATGCATACATAATTCTTGCGCATACTCCAGTAGACCAGGATTTATTACCTACATCCGAGCTATGAAGAAGATCGTGACACTAACGGTCGTCCCAAAATATAGGCAATAGAAACACAATGTAAATTCCGAGTAACGACACCCAATATCAAATGTGTCCAACAATAATTGGATCGAAGCTTTCGGGAATTACTGTTTACTGCCAAATCTATACAAACGTAGATGGAACAGAGCCGGTTATGGAATCCAATAAATTGGATACATTTCTACGTTCAAATTCATGATGTAGTATCGTTGCTGGTGTGAGCAGTTTTCTGATAAATGGTCAGTTAGAAAACATGCACAGTTGCATAAATTTGTTAAAATTATTCTTACAATATTTAAGCCTTTAAGATTATTACTACTAAGATTATTACATATTTGGTCGTGCTTCCAAACTTTGAAGTAAGTGAGTGTACACAAAAATTTTTTGTTTTATTTTTGTAATTATACACTTAAGTATTTCAAAAACGAAACCTTCACAAAATTACATTTTCCTATAAAGCTATGATCGCCTTCTGAGTGATTTAGGCGTGAGCGTGAATTTGAACCCTGGAGGAAACTTAAGAAAAACTTCAACTTTCATTTATGTATATGAATACTGCACGTGCAAGTGACACATGGTTTTCTTAATTCAATTGATTCCTTTTCTTACAGGCTCTTTCGGTAGCAAGACAGCTCGGGGCGACCACATACGTTGAAACCTCAGCCCGCGCTTCTAGTAAAGGTGTTAAAGATGCCTTTGAGGTAGCTGCGCTAGCAGCCCTAGGGAAATTAAACAAACAACAGATTAAACAACAGGTATAATTCTGTTCTCTCTAGAATATTATTTCTGACGAAGTATAATACATTGTTTTTAACGAATTAAGAATTAATATACTCGATTATCGGCTTATTTATATTTGAAAAAAAAAATATTTTCATATTATAGTAACTATTACAGTTAATAAAAGTTCATAAAACATCTTTGTTTTAAAGAAACTTTGATCTATTTTTTATATAACGTTTTCGTACATAACACAAGCCAATTTGTTCCCAGAAGCAAGTCGGACGCAGTAAAAGCAAGCGTGACCTGAAAGCCGAGCTAAAGGGACGTGCGAAAAGTTGCTGCGTCATGTGATCCGTAGCCGGCCACCCTTCCAGGTGGCCGCACGATTGCTAGACGACCACCGCCCTTCCAGACTCTTCCAGAATCTTGAATTTGAAACGTGCCAATCGTGTATACAAGAAATGGCATCGGGCCTAAAGCGGCGCCTTGTGGGACTCCGAAAGTGTTTGAAGTGCAAAATTTTTACAAATTAAAAATAAATCGTAATACGCGTGTAAAGCATATTTGGAACAGAGTTCGTTTTAATGTTAATGATTTTTATTATATTATAGGTATTGAAGCAAAGGTGCAATGTTTTGACCCTCAGGGTTGAGAGCGTGAATCTGTGATATGCAAATGACATACGGTATGAAATAAGTAATGTGAAAGATGAATTATACCAAATGTTTTATATAACAAAATTTGGCAATGATAGGCATTTTTTGCTTGAAGGTCTCATTAATGAGTTGAATATTATCATTCAAACATTTATGTCTGCTAACTACCAAACGTTATTTTATATCATTCGAGATTTGTAGCACAAATCATTTCACTGACCACCATTTGTGAAAATCGAAGAAAACGCTTCATATTTGGTATAATTTATTCTTGTAAGTTTAGAAAGGATAGACGCTCCATTCGTACCACCACAAAATTCGATTACTAAAAAATAGCGTATACTTTTAAAATTAAATATATTATAGGTATGTAGAGGAATACGTGTTTTCATATACATAAAAATTGATGTTTTTCTATATTGTGGCATTAAGACGGTGTATATAGTATTTATTAAGGTAACGGTAAAACCAAGTGCTCATTTTACTTTAGCGGGAGCATAATAATATTTTCGTTGTGATAAAAATACGTAAGTATTTGAACGAATCTGCACAATATTGGACAATATTACTTAATTACGGAGGTCCACTCAGTCTTTAGTCCCACGTCCAATTTTGCTACGTTAGATTAGATTTTTTACATTAGTACGTGTATCGATGTTGCTTTTATTGATAAGTTGGTTTAGTAGATGTCGAAACGTTGTGATATTTCTCCTGAGGCTCTTATATTAAGCGTCGACGCTATCGAAAGCTTATGTGAAATTTTGAAATTCTTCCTTGGAAATTAAAAACGAACACATTCGAAATTAATTCTATTATTAAATGAAATTTATTATTGCATTACACGATTTGCCCATTCCTTCTACATTGAATTCAAAATGTAAGGATTTAAGCGTAGTTTAATATATGCAAGTGAAGTTAATAGTAAATTTACACATTAACCTTAATATAACCGCAGATTACGTATAAACTTGAGATTAGACTGATAATGTTATTTATTGTAATATTAATGCACTAAAATAAAGACAAAGAATCTAAAGGAAACATAAACCACAGATTATCTGAAATTGAATCCGAACTCCGTTTACATTTCTTTAAAAATATCCTCGTTTCAAAAACTCATCTTGCAGTCGACATTTTTACCACGATATTGCTAGATTAAAAACAACGTGAAATTGTTTTTTCGATGAGACCGTTGCAATATGGAATCTCGATTGAAATACACGTTTGTAAATAAACCTAGAACGTGACCGGTAATGAAAATAAATTTTAACGAGAGCGAATTGAATTGACTTACAGGCCAATTTCGATCAATCCCGCGGCAAACTGTATCAACTTTGACACAGGAATTTATGAATGAAAAACGCACGTTGCCAGTTAAAATGTGTTTGCGAAAGCTGTTATTTTGAAATTTAAGTCGTATTAAGCTTTAAATTCAATGTTAGCTTTAATTACATACATTACGTACATAAATGTTATATTTAAATATGAATGTATTTTCTTTTAAACATAACAAAGGAGAATATTTAGCGTTTATTTACCAAAATATACGTCTTATTTATTGTAAAATTTAGATACATATCAACTTAAGGTTAAGTTTTTTATTTACGTATTTCGTTATTTCAAAATTGTATTCCGACAATTAAAAATAAATGAAAAAATGTAAACAGGATATTCATTATTAAATGAAATTTTTCACAGATAACCTATAAATAAATAATAATATTTGCACAGAATATAAAATTCGTTTATCTAGTTAATCGCTAATACGAGGATAAATTAAATGTAACAATAAAACATTTCTAATTTTATAAGACGTTAGTATCTATTGTTGTTATAGCAGATGGGAAAGCACAATTGTTTTTGTTCATTGAATTGTATTCTTAAGCATGTTTTTGTGTCTAGACAGTTATTAGATCACTTGATGTTGTTTCTAGACTTAAAATATAGTTCGATGTTTTTGTAAATTTGTTTTTTATTCACCCTTCAGTCCTTAATAATAAGTGAACCACAAAAAAATGGAAAACACACGATAAGACGATTACTCAATTAGAAAGACATAAATGACGTTTTTTACCATTTTATTTAATTGATAACCATAAAATTACCAAAATATTTAATTGGTAACCCCATCTGTAGTTTTATATGTGATAGTCGAGCACGCTTCAGCACGAAACGAGGGAAGTACCACAGCCCCACAGAGGACCGGCAAGAACCGGCTTATCATCAGGCGACCCACCATTGCCGATGTTGACATAAAAAAGTCAACCGCAGTCATTGCTTTTCCAAAATTTAGGGGTAGATTTAAAAAAATCCAAAGATCCAAGATTCCAAATTGCATCATAGTCTGTGGTGTTTAAATATGAGCCGTGAATGATGAAAGCATAACTACTTTTATAATATTAGTGTAGATAATACAAATTCTTTTGGAGTGAAAAGTCGTGTATCGCATTAAAGTATGTGGGTCAGATGCACTTACATTGAAGATCTATTTCATTGAATGTTATTTTCTATGCTTTTATTTCTATGAGCCTGATTGTTCTAGATTCTTATACCAAATGTACTGCTCACGAACCTTATCAGGATAATAAGCTAAACTCATGAAATTATTATATTGTCATTGATCCTATCCTATAGTTTGAAATAAGTCTGTCCATTTTGGACCCACCTTCAGTCAGATCAGATCACCTTCAGTCAAAATTAACTCTGAAGGAATCGGTTATTAAAGAAGAAGAAGTTAGAAGCTAATAAAACCGATTTTAATAAAAATATTCTTCTGTTATATTACAGTTACATTTTTTTTTTATATTCTTGACTGGATCACAAAACCTATCGATTTCTTACAGCAAACCACATAATGTAATCTTATTTAGATTCCTACCTATTATCAAATTAATTTAAGGATTAAATTATAATTCCCAAGATAATATTACAAATAGAATTGAATAAAAGCCTGTGGAAATTAGTTTACTTCAAAGGACAAATCTTAACTATTTTATTTTCCAATTATATTATTAATTTTCCTATTATATTTAAATAAAACTGTATTTAATTAAAGAGTCATTTGAAGAATTTATTGAAAAATTTAAGAACGATAGGTATACATTAAATTTCTAAAAATTCGTATATGTTTTTTTATGTTTTTTATACAGGTAATATTGGTAAATACGGATAAGGTAAATCCGACTAACATGCCGTCTCTGCGATATAACTTCTCTCATATAATTTTATGACTGTATTTACAATAAAGGAGCCAGAGTCGCGATTGCGGTACGAAATTCTCTAAACATTTTCCAATAAGAAAACGCTAATAAGTGTTTATGTGATATCGTATTTTATAATATTTTAATATATGCGCAGATATATACTTTTAACTCTGTCTGTATACGCTTCCACACCTCTTCAACTGCTGTATAAATTTGTAGACAAACGAAGCACGGGAATAGCCATGTTTACTGACTACGACCGTAAGAAGAGAAAGGCGAACTTTAAATTTCAAAATCATTTATAAGGAACTAGCTGTTCGCCCCGACTCCGTCCGGGTAAACAAGGATTTGGAAGATTTTAAAACTTTTATCTTTGATTTTATTGTTTTTTTTATAACCTAAAATACCAAAAACACCAAAGAAAGTACAAATATTTCGATGATTCTATTTTTATTTATATAAAAGATTGATTTTCTATTTAAATCAACCGGTCATCAATTGATGCAGAGAAAAAAGGAAAGGACTGAGGACCTATTTCACGTCGACCTTCTGTGGGGGTGTAGTACCTTTCCCGGTGCGTGCTGGCCCAATTCCTGCCGAAGCGTACTGAAAACCTAACTGAATATTGTATTATCTTAATTATTATATACTATAATTGTACCCATATAATATAATATTCAATTAATACGAATGTCCCTAGTTGAAGCATACAGCAATATAAAAGGACACAGTCGCAGTGTTCGTCGTCAAATAATTTGAAGAATTATGCTCTAAAATTTCCGTTTTAATTTTCATTTAAATATTTCGTGTAAAAAGTAAAAACCCTCCACATCGTACGAATGAAGACCCACTTACAACAAAAGCGTAGACATTTTTACATACAGCGAATGATTTTGCATATACACGTATTCAGATGTACGGAAGCGAAAATATAAAACAAAACCTGACTACGGGAATACTAAAATAATTTTTGTAATTAGTGTCATTAAAATCTTGGAGGAAAAATCTTTGGAACCAGTAGGAAAAATGTATTTGAAAAATCATACATTTTTTTAAAATTCATACTCGAACACAAATATTTAATTTCAAATAAACTTCTTTCAGAAGGTCTTTTGGATGCATAGTATACGGCACGTATGTAAGGCTATGAGCTAAAGTGCCTCACGCACACATTAATTATAAAACCAACGAATCAAATGTCGCCACACAGATCCGCACACACACGCATACATATTATCTTATGCAGTTTGAAGAACAATTAGTTGATGTATTTACACTTTGTACCTTTTTTGTCTATCGTATCAAATTTGTAACGCAAAGTTTAAATACTCTACATTTTTAAAAACAACTATTTATATAGCTTATGCAGTCCACTTAATATATAAAAGATACTAGCTTTAAACTACCTTAATACAGCGATTAAGTGTACTGTTTTATTCTACGTTACATCATGAATAAACCACGTTTCGAATCCGTTAAAATAATCCACATTTTATTTCGAAATACCAACATTTTGCCGCGTTTTATCTTCATTTCAGTTAACGGCCGAAGGGCCAACCGCCGCCATACGTGACTGAATTTCGGGCATTATTAAAAGAACCTTACTGTGGGTCCGTAAATGTCTATCGTATAAAACAGAATTATAATTTTATGATAAAACTGACATCCCCACTTCATTCGGACATATCTACTGAACGCATTTTTACACGACTGTCCGAAAACGGAGTGGATATTTTCGGTGATGTGTATGTATGTATCTGTATGGCTATGAGTGTGTGTGTGTGTGAATCTTATGTATATAAAACCTATATGTAAAAAAAGTTTTACACAATAGACGCCGATACGCATAATAACATTAATAATATTTTTTTTATAAAATGTCTAACGGAATATACGCTTCAAATTTCGTTTTCGTTTTTCCTCGTCTTAGATCCGACCATAATTGTTACAGTGATGCGTGGCATTGTAATAATAGCTGAACGGATTCCATACATACAAACCAGTTCTACAAATGACATAGATACGATTAAATTGCAGGAATAAATAATTAAATAACTTATGACTTATGAATACTGGAAGAGAGATAAAAGATAAAATAATGTTGTTTCATATTAAACCCCAATTAGATTAAACCATATACATAAAAAAAAACTTTATATTGAACCCAGAAATAAATCTATAACTTTCTATTGAAAGAATCTTTAAAATCAATAGTTTATAACTAGTTGTTAAATTATCCAATGCAAACAACAATTCTTTCTTTTTACCATAACACATTACAAAAGTAAATTCTTATAAATAAAAGATTCGGTTAGACTAGCTCATAAATATCAATGTAGAGCATAACTACAAATAATTTTTACCCAAGATGTACCATGGTAATGGAAAGCGCGCGTAAAACCACGGGAGTATCTATCTTTTCTTGTGAATACACCGGCGAAACCGCGGGCGGAAAGCTAGTTATATAAACACAATTTTGAGGATTGACGTCACACGTCTACTATTGTGAATTCGCCCTTACCTTCCTTTTACAAACGTACTTTATCACGGTCCGTTACCTTCAAAGGCGGAAAATTATTTGCAACCCGCTGCACTACAATTACCTACGTGATCTTCACGTAGCGTCCCTTCAGATGGCATGGCGCATTTGCATTTTAATACGACAGTTCTGGATTGCCGACTCACCGTGTTGTGACGAAATTCCAATTCTGAAAGCAATAGTCTCAAAATTTTGCAAAAAAGTACCAGAACATATTAAAACCTTTGCGTACAAAATTCTAAGGAAGCCATATCCTTCCCAAACTTTATTTATCTCAACAAACCTTTCCTTTTGTCATTCTTCAAAATTGACAATCCATGTAACGCCTAACGCCTCTGCGAAAGTTCATTGGCGGTGATGATTGCTTACAAGGGACCCTTCTAACATGCCAACTAAAACCCTAGTCTTAATCCTTACTTGTATCTCTGTACAAAATTCTATATACACCCAAAACATATAAAACCGTAAACATTTCTAAAGGAGCCATTGTTCAAACATGTTTCCTGATATTGGCAGAACGTATATAAGTCAACGTCTCTAAGCGCGAGGAAACTATTTTGCGCGGGAATATGATGGCATTTCCTTGACACAAACGGGTGCACGGAATGGCGCATCGTATTTG
Source organism: Zerene cesonia (assembly GCF_012273895.1). Taxonomy (NCBI): domain Eukaryota; kingdom Metazoa; phylum Arthropoda; class Insecta; order Lepidoptera; family Pieridae; genus Zerene; species Zerene cesonia. Next base: position 1,379,183 of record NC_052106.1, on the reverse strand, counting down.
TCTCTTATCGCGGACAAATAATTTGTTTAAACCGTTCTATTACTGCGTTTTTATTTATGTATATGTCGGCTGGTGTATTTTAACAAAGATATTGCGCACGTCCGATGTGTCATGGTACTTGGGTCCCTTATATGATATGGAAGATTCATTTAACCGACCATAATTTAAAGTAATCACTTGAATAATTTAAATATACATAAATGTTAAAAATAACAATATTTCATAAAGGATTGTACGTGTAAAATTTAAATATTATTAATCTCTTCTCTCATACTAATTATAATTAATCCTATCCTACTAATATTATAAATGCGAAAGTTTGTAAGGATGTGTGTGTGTTTGTTGCTCTTTCACGCAAAAACTATTCAACCAATTGCAATAAAATTTGGTACGTAGAAAGGACAACTGAAATAACATAAAGGCAACTTTTTATCCCGATATTCCTACGGGATACGGACTTACGCGGGGCGCAGCTAGTTTATAATAATTAAAGTATCATTAAAATCGCACTTTCGCAATTATTCGGAATTTGTACGAATGTTTGCACACAAATTAGTGACCCCATGTTAAACGTAGATTCGAAAAATATGCATTGTAAATAATATAGTTATACAGTATAATAACAACCCTATGTTTGTCTAGCGATAGCCACAATACAAAAATTTATTAAATTTCCTGGACGACGCTCGAATTTCTCCCGCTCGAATATTGCCGCCCTGGGCTCTGTCTGCATCTAGAGTAAATGCTACGCTGTAATTATTCACTTATTTGAAACAATGATTATTGTTTTTCCAGACCGTGAAAGCGCGGAATGTGGAGCTGTATGTTAAAAGTAAATTATAAATAAATAGCACACACGCAATTAACATTCGCAATTAAAACTCATTCAATACAAAATGCCATTTCGTCACGTACGATTTTTCGTATTTTGTTCTGTGAAGCCTATATTGTGTTGAATAAATGAAAATGTTCTGTTTATAACGTTAAAATTGCAGCTTTTCATATCATTGAAGTTTAATTTTTAGCTAAACGTCCAATCAGTCTGTGAAGACTTACTTCGAAAACTGGTGGACCTGTCTATCGTATTACATAGTATGCCTGCGGTATTACCGTAAGTTTTATATTGGTAGATAGCAGATGCAATAAGGAGTATAAACGATGCTAAGAAAAAAAATAGTTGTAATATTGATCGAAATCTTATATGAGTAATATATTGGTAAGATAAGTGTAATCGCTTATTATATGTGTTAACAATGAACATACACCAACATTATATCATCGAATACACCAAATTGATATGTCATCATCATCATCATCAAACAGTGTTTATTCCCACTGCAGGGAAAGAGGCCTCTAATGGAGGGTTCTGGCCATAATCCAGCACGCTGACCAAGTGCGGGTAGACAGATGTCACACGTCGTCGAACTTTTGTTTCTTGGATATGCCGATTTCCTCACGATGTTTTCTTTTCGATAGGTATGTACCGTTTCGAGCAGTGGCAATTTAAATGATGTGCAGATAAATTGAAAAATTAATTTATTTCTTCTTATCTGGTCTCTGGTCTTTCTTCAAAATTTCAAATTTTTGCTTTAGTTCGAAGCCTCGCTACTTAGCCACTGTTTCACATACGCTCATATCACTACTACCTATATATTAATATGTACTTAGATATTATCAGGAACAAAAAAGTGTTAAAATATTTTTGCAATATATTTTAGCAAACTAAGCTCACAATCTCGCAATCCGCATGAGGTGGCACACCACATGAGGACTCTACAATTTAGTAAACGAGTTAGCTCTTTCCCTACTGAACTAAATAAGCATACCAAAATTCCTTGGACATATATATATATATTTGTGTTTTTTCCTCAACTACATACAATTTTATTAACTTATAAACAACTTAGTATTTTAGGTGTTTATTTAGTTTTTAATCTTTAACTAAACGTTTAGTTAAAAAATAGAATACTAAATGAACCTTAAAGCAATTCCCATGGGTCAGTAACAGAAACCTAGATTATTTAGGATCGCTATTTGAAAATTTAGTAGCTACGAAATGTAGTAGGTATATAATTTAAGTCTATCTAGAGACTTTATTTAAAACGGGTTTCCCAAGAAACCAAATACTGTAGTTAGTTGTACCACAGATAATATAATATTATAGCTTATTAGTTTAGTTACGATACATTTAACGGTGGTAACATCTAATACAGATATTTTATAGATAGATAAAAAAAATCTTAAATTACTGGCAATCATTATTATTTATAAATTATATAACAAAATTATGCAATTCTATATCATTGACATATGACCCGTTGACCTGATGATCATGTGTTTAAACTGGTTATTATCTTAGGTATTGTATCTTTAGTTATAGTTTTTGCTTGTACTCGATTTCTATTTAAAAAACTAAACACTGCATAAAAGAAAATTCTCCATTGAAGATCAAGCCTCTAATATCTAAAGCTTACAAAAACAAGAAAGAAATAAAGATGAGAAGTATACCAATCTTTTATCTTCAAAACTCTTAGTATTATTAACTCAAGTGTAATAAGGTATATTGAATAAACATTTAACATTAACTAATACAAAAATAGATGCAAACAAACCATCCATCATACTCGAAAAGGCCCGCTATGAAATGTTTGACCAGTTTATGAAAATTCGTAAAGTTCCGAAAATTTCCATCCAGAAGATTGCAAATTCGCACAAAATGACAATCTATAAGCATATCCTTAATGCTGATTACGAAAAGAGATGACTCAAGAAAATGTCCCATTATTTTTTGTTTCCCCATTCCTACTAATGAGATTACATGATATTCCGACCTTTGAATATGCCAGAATACTCGGTTAGAGTAATTAACGACCGGCTTCCTTTGAATGTAAAATTCTTAAGGAAATCCTGAAGGATAAACTTTCGAGTTCCATTCGTTAATTTCAGTATTTGGACATTTTCTTATTCTTAATGAGTATTTAGCAATCAGTGTTTTATGGTGTACAAAAGTGATTTGATATTGCATAAAAACATAATTGTATACATCGTTGTCTATGTTTAAATGCAGTCTAATCATAAGTGAAGAATGCTTAAAAAACGCAGACGTAATCCTAAGAAACATTTGTATTAATGCCGATCTTTAGAGAATACAAATTATTAAGCGTTATGCTTCCAGAAGTTTCCATAGTACCTAAATCAAGGTTTCGAATTGTGTACATTGCCAAGGGACCAATATGAGCATGATGTATTGTAGGTAGGAACAAACGACTGCTCATAAATCTTTGAAAACATAATTATTCCTATTTGTTTATTTTGTAAGTAGTATGTTTATTTAATCCCATCGTATCGGATAGGTATATATTGGAGCCTGCGTCGTTGCTTGTGTTGCAACGTGGTATAGCGTTTGTATTATGAAATACAGGTTGAAAACTATCCTTTTAATATATTTCCATCGAAATCTGCACATTCTCGTGTGTATAAAACACAAGCTTACGCTTTGAACGAGAAAGACTCGACCTAAAGTTTGAACCGAGCGATAATTCGTCAATAAAATCGTAGCTTTAACATCTATAAGAATTAAGACTAAAATTGAACCCTCATATAAAACCTTTTGTTTATATTAGTTATTGAAAAAATTTGAACATGCATACAATAAATCTATATATAACACTTATTGCGTAACTATGTTTTTTTGAGTTGTCATATATAAACGTATTTTTCATTAGCACCTGTAAAAATGATGTGATGTATGTTATAAGTGTGTCCGTGAGATTGATTCTCAACATAACAAAGTATGAAAAATATAATATATTAAAACAGAGTTTCTGAAAGAGTATCTTTGATCCAGATGCCAACAAAAATTGTTGATTTTAAATTTGCACGGAATATTTTAAGTTTACGCTATTATATACTCTACTGATGCCCTATGGAATATTTTTTTCAATAATCGCTTTATCAGTTAATCTCCATCCGTTATATCATACTTAGGTTACCGCAAAAGCCTAGATACAATTGTCCGTCATATTTCATGAATGCAACAAAATTATGAACATATTTGTTCAATGCTGTATGTACATAATCCAACCGCACTAACCATATAACGGATTTAATAATTAATACGCGTGCGGTCTGTTTATTTCGATTTCACACAATAAGACATTTTTTTTTCATTATACACTACATCTACTCATAATCAGCGCTGTGAAAGCAAAAAATATATATATATATATATATATAAAATCTCGACTACTAAGTGTACAAGATTTTAATCCCGGCTCCAGACGGGTTTCGGGATAAAACGAAATAAAATATAGCCTGTGACACTCATACACTCACAGGTAACGCGACCATTGATAAAATCATATTTACAATCAGTGCAGCAGATGCATTTTCCCCGTGCAACTCACAAATTCACTTGACTTCTATATAATATTAGTAAAGACAAACACAGACACAAAGAATTTATTATTTTATTATATTATTATAATTCTTTCGTGCAAAATTATTATTAGAAAGACTTATAAATTTGATAGACAAATTCCGTGTTTCCCTAATATCTTCTACGACATAAGAAAAAGAGGAAGAATTTGTTTACTATAAACAACTTAACCATTAGGATATATCGCTCTCCAGTACTTACACTTCTAAACTGACATATTTCCCTAATATGTCCAAATTCGAAATTAACTCTAATTTTCCCTATAATGCATTATCACGTACAAAAATTTAGCATACAAAAGAGCGAAAAATTCTTTAATATAAGTAAGGATGAATAATAATTTTGCGTATTGTACATTGCAAATAGAAAATACATTAATTGAGTTATTAATAGGATATAAAAAAATATATTATCAACTGTATCAAAAAGGAAAACTGATGTAACCATACATTTCCTTTACCAACGACTGTTTAACACCACTTAAACTAAATAAATAAGCATTTGCGAAACAATAAAAAACAAACCGAGTCATCCGTATTCCAATGACGTGGAAGTTAGTGAGCAGAGGGTAGCGCGCCCTCGGGAAATTACAAGTTATTATTGTTAGCTTTGAATGCGTCGATGTTACATCACGGATCCCTTGATTATTCTACAAAAATGCCTTGGAAATTTTCGAATAATTCATGGAAATTGGTATTGTAGTAAGATACTTATTTAATTGGTTATTATAATTAATACTTAACGTATAAATATCGGTTTTGCATTGTTATTTCTTTGCTCTCATCTTCTACAAGTTGCAATCTCTTTTTTATGTGTCACAGCGAGCAATCTTGGTTGTACTTTACCTGATGGTAACCAATATTCACTGTCCTGAGTACAAACGTTGCCCGCATTTGAGGAATTAGGGATAAGGACAGATTCCACAACGGGAAAAAGGAATGGTATATAAAGGGAAAAAATAATACATGTATAAACAATTTTCAATCGCCTTACTGAAAACACCACATAACATCAAACTAAAATTAAAACACAAAGAACAAAGAAGTAGTTTTATGCAAAATTTGGCGCATTTCAAGAAGTGCATAATAATTTTGAGGTTATATGCGACAAAATGAAATCTGCAGCACACTGAAGGAATGGCTGAGTCAAATAATCCCCGTAGCGCAATATGCATATTGCTTGGGCTAATCCGTTTTAATAGCTCCTAACATGCATGTAATATTAGAAGAGAAATAACAAACTTTGTTCATAGCATATCACTTATGTCTAACTAACGAACGTTTTTTTAATTTAATGAACTCGTTATACATCTTACGATCTATGTCCATTGATTTATAAACGTTTTAGATTCCTTGAAACTTTTTTATGATACTTACATAAGTATTCATACTGATGCAAATATAAATTACATTTAATTTACGTTAACTAGGTACTTTAAAACATAATTTATAATCATCATCATCAGCCCTTATATTATGTTCCCACTGCTGGGACACAGGCCTCCTATGACGGTATAATATTTTAAATAAATTAAAAAGGGATTGATAAACTTCAATAGATCTTGTTTGGTATTAGAAGAGCGGTACAGCGTTTGTCGTTATTTTAATGGAATTTCCTATGTTAAGCAAGCTTATAGTAATCCCCTATTCATGTAATCTAAAGTAATACGAGAAGCATGAGAAAGTACTCTGTAGTTGTTATGTTATAGCGGGAAACTGAGCAGAAAAGACCAAGTGAAACAATAATAGTTGATTCTATCATTAGAGCGTTATTTTAAGTAGATGAATTTTCTATGTGGATACGCCAAATAAATTATTATCTCCTTAAAACTAGAATATTTTACATAATTTTGTATTCAGAATTTTTTTTTTTTTAATTTAGGACCAAATGTCTTACCTGACCTGAGGTCAAACCTTTTTTCTCTTTTTCTGTAGCCTGTTCTCAAGAGGACGATCGAAATAGGTCCAGCCGTATCATTAAAAACATAATCAAATTATTGGAAACGATTTAGTACTCACAGGGCAATGTCCCCTTGTAATTAATAATGAAAAAAAATATTGCTTCTAAGATTATAAAACACCTACTACATCTAAAACAAATAATTACATACGCGTTCTATTATCATTTACGTGCACTGATTAATATGCAAAGTAAAACAGATTTTCCTGTTTGCATATATATATATATATATATATATATAGAGATGATTAGGTTTATAAATGTAGCTAATACTTTACATAGTTATAAATATAAAAGAACCAATAGAAATCATTAGAAAGATACCTTAAATTAGGTCATAAGAACATATATTAATGATAAAACTTTTATCTTCTACACATATAAAAAAAATGTAGCATTCGTAGAAATAGGACCTTTGTTATTAAAATATCGACAACGATATTTGACATACCCATTTAAAAATTCTCACATTCTCTCCGTAACATTCGATTGTATAAATAATACATAATATGGCGATAAATTAGATTAATCGAGGCATTATATCGCTGCAAGAACCCAAGTTCACTATCAAGTTCAAAACCTGATACTAACACATAAAAACAATACCTACTTATGTGTATTCGCACGCACAGTCTGATACAAGGCAGCCGCTTCATAAATTGAACACTTATTTCTTGCCATTTATATAAAAAAATGTATTGGAACTGTTAATTATTTGTGTAAATATTATATAAAATTTAGATGTTGTGTTTACTTATGTGTATAATGTTAAATAAGAAGTGATTATATAAATTGTAAGTATTTTTTTTTTTGTATAAAATTGCAGCAAAGCTCTCCAATTATAGTTTGTACAATATTTATTAACATGGAAGGTTGACCAGTTGTAGTTAATAAATGAAAGTGGACAATTTCAAAGTCGAAAGTTTATATTTAACAACGTGTAAATAAATCATGAAGACTTATAAAATGTAGATGCTAGAATCCAACAAATATGTAATTAAGAAATTTTTGAGGCGGGATTCAGAACCGCGTCTTTTTGCCAAACCGTAGCAAGTATTTCCCATTTATATAGCATGTTAATGTTATAAAAAAAAGAAAAAAGAAAAATAAAACAAAAAAATATAAATACGTAAGCATCCGTACATAGTCTATTAATACCAAGATCATATTACAGATTTAGCGATGCATTATAATACGTTCGTATCATACTGTTTATCTAATAGTGCATAAACTATATATATGTACATTCATGTTCGCCATACGCCTCGTCTCTGGATAAAACATTCGTGTACGACTGTCATCGCTAATCGCAAGGCGAATAGCGAGAGTAGAGAAAGAGGGTAAAAACAAGGATACGAGTATTCGGCTTCCCCATTCAAAGAACGACGTAGCATTCACATGCCACTATTTCGAGGTGATGTTCTACGGAAGTGTCTCCTCTCCCCTTATTGCTGTGGTAACTTAAATGGTTGGCCATCGACTGAACTAGCTAGTCACCGCCTACCATTATTTTGAAATATTTCTAAATTGAAAAGGCAGACGCCCATAGTTCCTCATATACCTAACTTACCCATCTATCGAACTCTTCTTTCCATAGGCCAGTTTTGTTCCTTTAAATTTTTTGTAACATCGGCCATCCACTGCTCAGAGCTGTATCTTTATATAGTGCAGTCAAGCTGCAGCTGGTATCTCACCACACATTAAATTTTCTAAAGGACCTCTGAGTGTTTGACCCGTGTCCCCAGGTAAACCTTACAAAAGACCGACCGATACTTTCCTTCTGGAGGAATCCAGGTGGAGATATTCTCTAATTGAAGGAGTTTAAAAGAGTTTTCTAAATTTTGTATTCATATCGAAAGCCCTACAGAATTAATCTAGTCCTATCATATATATCTATAAGGGATAAAATTATATTTGTATTTTTCGTTTCCAGGTATAAATCTGCCTTGCTGCTTGCATTATGTTGAGGAAAGTTATACTAATACTCGGTTGCACCGTTTTATTTTCTTTTTTGACCGGTTCAACAGGTAAGATTTTTACCTAATTATCTATTAAGACAGGTTAGAAGTACAGGCTTAAAACGGTGAAGGAAAACATCGTGAGGAAACCGGCATGTCCGAGAATCAAAAGTTCGATGACATGTGACATCTGCTAACCCGCACTTGGCCAGCGTGGTGGATTATGGCCTGAACCCTCATAGGAGGCCTGTGTCCCAGCAGTGGGAACATAGAAGGGCTGATGATGATATATTAAGATATTCCCAAGTCTTCTTATTTGTCTTGTTGAAACAAATAATATATTATGAGTAATATCAACTAAGAATTTGCCCGTTTGTATTTTTTAATGAATGTAACAATATTACTATTTGTTTTTACTTACATCATATGTACTGCAAAAATACCATCTAATATGGCATCCTGTATCGAATGTAGCTGTTCTTAAGGTGTATTTACATTGTTGTAACATTCTAATCGGTTATTTGATTCATATAACCAACAATAATGTTTAAGTAAGGAATCTTCGTACCTTTATATAATTTATATGAATCATTTGATGCAATACCTGTTGTTGTACTGTATTAAGTATGGGTAATTTCCTCGTTGAACATAATAAGGTTCATAAAATAGCCAGCATGATGATTGATCTTTATATGATTTTCCTATTGAATACATAAGTTACACACTAGAGACAGTGTAGACCAGGTAAATAATTTTCTGCCGGGACACCACGAGGGAAACAAAAATCAGTCTATTCGTTCTCTCATACCTACCGACTACACAGAAAATATAATAATATTCGGTCGCGCCGTTTCTAGAGAATATGGCAACTAACACTGTGATATTAGATATTATAAGTAAAGAACAACACTCGTATTTGTATGAAATTTGATACTTATTCACACGTTAAACATTTATTTTAATAATTTATTTACTTACTATAATATTGCATCATGTTATAAAATATAACATACTATACGCTATTACATTACGTCAATAACATGTTACGGTTAATACATGGCAAACAATTATCTTAACGTTATTAAAACATTATTCCAGGGGTATACCTCTCAAATCTATCGCAGGAATGTTTCAACTGTCTGTGCTACGTATCCACGAATTGCGATACGTCACACGAATGCACGGGGGGGTACTGCGGGCCATTTAATATATCTCGAGTGTACTGGGTCGACGCTGGCAAAGTTACCCTACCTGATGACGACCCTGAGAGAAACCATGGTATGTCTTACTATAACCTCATTCACATACATATATATAGAAGATAGTTAATTAGTGTAAATTTTCTACTATAAAAGATTAATATTAACCCATTTAACATCGCCTAGTTTGTCAAAAATATCCAAGCGGTGTTGATAAAATATTATTTGAAATTAACACCTTATTTCGTGGTAGTAATATTCAAAGTGTATTGTTTCGGTCATTACAAAACTCTGCCTAGTGAACGCGTAGGCAGAGTTTTGGGAGTATTGCTATTTTAGCATGATCCTGAGTCTAGTTGTTGATCGCACGTTTCAGAATCGTCGGTTATTCGGCCATGACACTATGTAGTCTATTATAACCACAATCTTCCATTGCAGTTTAAACTATATTATCTTATACATGTGTATGGAAGGAATTGCAATAATGCAATAAAACTTTTGCGTTTTATACGATAAATGAATAATTAATAACTGTCATAAGTACACGTCACGTGTATGATATTATAGTATAGTTTTGCAATAATTATTATTACCATAAAATCGGTTTAACTTCTGATACATGTGGTACCAGATGTTCCCGTTTTTTTCTTAAATATAAATCTAAAACTTGGAACTCGTAACGTGAAAGTCATTTAAATTAACAGATTAATATTCTTAGATGTTTAGTCAAAAATACAATTTAAGATAATCAATGGATTAACTACAAGAATAACTTGAATATAAAATGGAAATTTTTCCATCAAATTCCATTATATGTCAATGATCGCCACGGTCTCCTTTTCTGGTCGTTATGACAACAAAGTTGCATAGAAAAGTTGCAGTTTGCTCTAAGGTTTATTGAGAGGGCGTGCCAACATTAAGGTCACTTTGTAAAGAAGCAAATTCGATGACGGAATTAAATTTTAAACTCCTTTGGTCTACATTTATGCGAATAGTTATTTTCATATTTACCGTCAGTTTAACTACCGATGGCCGCAATCTATGACGATTTAACACGCAAACTAATTAATTAAAATCTAATGACGTATGCAATCTAATGGTGTATGTATTTTCTTTCATAGTTTAAACTTTTATACAAATGTTAGTCACTAAAATCGCAACTGGTTGTTGCTGCATGTTACATGCCATTTTTTTGCAAATCACAGTGTTCAGTAGAAGTAGATAAACAAGATAATCAATTAAATGCTTTTTAATGATATTTCTCGAAACTCATCTTTGATGATATTCTATGCTCATGCGATTCAGCTAAAAATAGGATCGACTCTATTTTGTAAGATCATAAGCATTAAATATAAAGATTTAATAATCCAAATTAAAAAATAAAATTTTATACAATATAATATATATAATAAGCCATTATTCAAATGCAAAAAAAAATTAACAACATCGTATTATAGGTTTTCAATTTCACGCCCTAAAATGCGGTTGATATTGAGTTGAGGAACAGCTATCAATTTAATTATCGTATAATTAAAATCAATCATTTATTCAAAGCAATCATGTAGTGGAAATAATGTTGAAAATTGAAAAAATTAGTATAAAAAGGACATTATAGCATATTGAAACAAATAGAAAAGGGAGAGAATATAATAAAAACGAGAGGAAAAAATTATGGTCGGTCTGAGGTCGGAAAAGTGGGCTGCGGTGGTGAAAGATCTTGTAATTACCTACAATTTTGGGATTAAACTTTTTCCGAAGGAGTTGTAGTTAATCCGGAAATCGAGAAAACCTGCTTTTTGCCCTCATAACCTTCCTCTCACTTCCTGACCTCAAATGGACCGTAAATTATTGTTCCTGTAATTATAATTATATTCCTTCTCCAATTGGTTTAATTCCACTATGTTTTTATGTCTTTTGCAACTTTCAACGATATCTCATAATCGCTTAATTAGAAATAATGATTGACTCTAATTATATGTCATTGATAATGAATAAAAACATTAATTATGAAGCAGTGGTGGCTCAGTGGTGAGGACCTCGGACTTAAAATCGATAAGTCAGGGGTTCGAGATCAGGCGAGCGTGCAGGAAATAAATTGATTTTATCTGCGCATGTGGATAACACCACTGAAACGATGAGATAAAACACCGTGAGAAAACCGACAAGTCCAAGAATCAAAAGTTCGACATGTGACATCTGCCAAACCGTCCTTGGCCAGCGTGGCGAATTATGGCCTCATTTTTTTTATCGCCTAGCAGGCAAACGAGCAGGCGGGTCACCTGATGGAAAGTGACGCCCGCCGCCCATAAGCACTTGCGATGTTAGGGGCATCGCGAATGTGCTGCCGGCCTTTGAGAAAACGATCTGCCCTTTTCTTGAAGGTATCCCCATCGAATATGCCATGTCATGACGATTATGAAATATTTGCAATAAACCATTCAAAGGCTTTGTTATATAGCCCTATCCTTAAAATATTTTGAAAAGCTATCAACCATGGTCTTAATATTTATTTTTAAAATAAAAATTTCAGCATGGGAAGACTGCGCGCGTGACTTCGGTTGTTCGAAGCGGATTATTGCTGGATATCTGTCGAAGTTCGGTCAGGTCAGTCACACGTTCAACAACCAGGCAATGTTTATTGTGCCTTAGTGTTTATTGTATAATTAGTATTTTGTGTGTATTGTATTGTGTCTGCAAGGAATTATTGTTATAATTCACATTCGCTGAATTAATACGCTCATTGTGGAGCTATCTTTCACGTTGTAGACACTTTTTGTAAGTAAATTTAAGATTGAAGATCTAATGTATGCTCAATATATAATCAGAGTGAATTTGCAAAACACATGTTTTCTAAACAACGAAATTCATCATTTGTATGTATGTTTTATTTCAGTGACAAAAATATACATATTTATTTCACAAGTTTCCTATCTATGATTTATATAATACATGATTGTGTATTTATACTTGTTGGAAATAGTGTTCATGTAGAATTCGCAATACAATACATTTCTCTTATCTATTGCTTCTGCCTCTGTGGTATCCCTTCAATGAAAGTATAAGATATCCCTAAAATTACTTTTTGTCTGCTTGTTTTTATGCTTTTCAACCAATATTTTTTAGATCTCTGAAAAATGTTGGTCTAATA
>NC_052106.1:1346029-1365481 GCF_012273895.1 Zerene cesonia | reverse complement strand
GCCTTTTACTCTTGAAATCAAACTTGAGATCTTACAGCGTTGTGTTGATCAGTCCAGATTGGTTTGTACGATTATTTAAAGCATTTTATTGAGGTTAGGGAAAGTGACAACATAATCAGAAATTTCCATGAAAATAGAGAAAATTACCTGAATTGCTTCGAGAAAAGGATATAGGTGCGGCCATGCCACTTTTTTCTCAAATTACCGTGCCCATAGCTTCATCAACATTTACAGTCTTCAATGGCTTGCTCATGTCGTTATGGTACTATATTCTCCGCATTTTGATTAGCAAAATTTGAACTGGTCAAACACAACTACTACCTATTAAATTAAATTTAGCTTTGACTAAACTATTAGACTTATTTTAATAATACTTTAAATTAATGTCACGTGACACATTCCACTAAGATGCAATTATTAAAAAAAATACAATAAACTTTTGTCTGGACATTGATAAACAAATATTTATTTCAAAGTTCGCTTGACATAGTTTTTTACTTATGGGGTTAGTTATAACGACTCCGCGTTTGAATATTCCGCCCAGGACGCAATGAAAATTCATGAGACCTCAATTTTGCCTCATTAAAATGGCTTCCAAGCTGCGAACAAGATTAGATGTAATTTACTTTTTTCACTTTACTATTCTGCCCCAAGCATACATTCAAAACCTGCATTAATACAAAGTGCTAGTTGATGAAAACGCAGGAAACAATTTTTACACTGTATACTTAAATTCTTGCAGTACCAAGCCCTGTTCAGCAGTGGGCAATATATTACAAGATTTGTCTAACTAATGGCATCAGGATCTTTCAAAATATAAAGCGCGGCTTCGGAGAATTAAAAAAAAAAAATAATCGATAGTTATTGTTCTGCAATTATGAATAATACATATACTAAATAAAATAATAATACGTAATGATTAATACATACGGACAAATAACTTGGATTCTATGGAACTGTGGATTACCAGAAGGATAAGCGATCACCACCGCCTATGAACATTTGCAGAGGTGATTTTTATAAATAAATAAGAAAATAGATAGAGCCGTAAATACCCTGGCTGCTTTAAAAAACAAGATGGCTGGATGGGCTAGAAAGGGTTGGCGACGGAATAAGGGAATGGACTGAGAAGGGTGAGGAAAAGGATACAAGTCTTCAGTTCCCCCACTCACTGAACAAAATACATTAACATGCTACTGTACTATTCCTGTTGATTTTGGAAGTCTGGTACTTTCCCCACTGCGAGCTGGTCCATTACGTGCTGATTAGTGCTCGACTGTCACACTCAAATAAATATACATACATACTTTATATAATAGAGGGACAAGAATTGAAGGAGATCGTATAATGTAATTTGTACTCTCAAGATACTACTGGTATCCTATATGGTAATCAGGTTACCGCATTATAGATCAAATTTCTAATCAGTTTATTCAAGAACATAAGTGATCAGACTTCTCAAAATATTACATGATTTATTTCAAAAGATAAATGTCGTCACACATTCCCCGCGTCTATTTGTCATGGTCGTATTTTAATATTACCCTGTCATGTTATGAAGGCGTTTCATTTCATGGTGCATCTCTTGCGGCTATGGTAGTGTGAAATTTCATAAGTTATTTTATACTGTGACATGGTATGATAAGGTATACATGCCATAATATTAATACGTTTAAGTTTATTAAGTTTAATAAGACAAGATTCCAACAAATGTTATAGATAATACAATTTAAAATTTAGGTTTAAATTATACCAACTATCCCGCCTATTACCATCCCAAAATCCTATACCATGTGGTGCAGGATTTTGTAATACGAGGATAATTACTACTTTTTATACGATTTTTCAATTTATCTGCAAATGTGGATAACATCACCACTGCTTAAAACGGTGAAGGAAAACATCGTGAGGAAACCGGCATGTCCAAGAATCAAAAGTTCGACGACATGCGACATCTGCCAACCCGCACTTGGCCAGCGTGGTGGATTATGGCCTGAACCCTCATAGGAGGCCTGTGTCCCAGCAGTGGGAACATGTATGGGCTGATAATGATGATGATGATGATGATACATAAAGATGGCGACAGACGAATTATATACACGTACCATTCCTATCCAATCATGACTTACAAATACTGGTTTTAGTAACCATTAGTGCCATTCTTAGTAACAAAATATTAAATATTTTCTTTCATCGCATTCACATCTTTATAGCTTTACTAGCTGCTGCCCACAATAAATCCCTCTTAGCGGATGCATACATTTGACTATCTGCATGCTATATTTTTGTCGGATTGGACCAGTATTTTGAATTGTATGTTGATAGAATATTCAGTCAGTCTACTTTGCATTTATTTAATTAAGATAAGATGACCAAAACCATGAGCGCAGCGTATCTTTTAAACAAGCTCAGAGGAAAATAAATTAATCACACGAGACTTGAAAGGAAGTACAGTATCTGGGTCGTTCAGGAAATGATCTTGTTCAAGAAAGAACCTTCAGAGGGGATCTCTCGGGATCCTCTTAAATACAAAGGTTTGTGCGGATGTGGTAAAGATATAACACATTTTTGAACGAAATAAGCCGCTGGGTTATAACTGTATAACACTTACGGTGAGATGTGAAAATGTCGGAGAAAATAGAACTAAAATATAATTAATTATAAGTCTGAGAATTTTATTAACTGTATTTAAAATTGGTTAGTTAACTAAAATAAGGATTTTAGTTTAAGCAAAAAAGGATTAGTCGTTACATACATTGTTAAAATAAAAATAAAGGTAGATCAAAGAAAAACAATGAAGATAATTTCTGTGTGTAAAAAATTTTAAAAATAAATTTGACCAAATTAGATGGAATAAAAAGATGATGCACTGCCCGGGAATCGAACCCGGGTCGCAAGAATGGGAATCTTGCATGATACCACTACACCAGCAGTGCTTGCTGTAGGATTGCGAAATTGTCGTTTGAAAATAATTGCTAGGACATCGTTTTATAATTTTAAATTAATAACCGTTATTTTCAACGGATTTCAAAACAAGAAAATGTATTTTTTGAGTTTGTTACTTCATAACTTTTAAGGAAACCGAATTTTAATGATTCCTATTTATTTCTATCTTATCTAATAGATCTTATGTTTTTATTTATGTCTTCACATCTATATAGCATGAAAATCAATCGCTGTTCCTTTACATCGCTAAAACTCGAGAGCGGTGGGCCACATTTAGCCAATTTTGCAAATATTATAATACTAGCTGTGCACCACGGGTTTACCCACGTAGTACCTGATCTTTGTATGACCTAAAGCCTTACTCAATAAATGGGCTATCTTACACTGAAAGAATTTTTCAAACCGGACCAGTAGTTCCAGCGCGTTCAACCAAACAAACTCTTCAGCTTTATAATATTAGTATAGATTAAGATGGGCGATGCGATAAATCCAGCCATCTTGTTTAAAAGAAAATAAAAAATAAAAAAAAACACAAAAGCGCTATATTATAAAACGTTTCCATTTAAATTAAACTGCGTGTAAATTATCAGAGCTAACGAGAAAGCGACGCAATGTATTATTTATCTTCAATAATTATTCATGTTTATTACACTGCGATGAAGTATTAATTAACGTTTGCTATGGCCAAACATTAATTAACCGACTAAAATAAGCTAATAATCGCAGTTCACTATAAAATAGCTCTTTAGTTAAATGATGCGTAATAGGCAATTGTTATTTAAATAAAGTATTATGAATGCAGAATAACAAAATAATAGCCAAATAGAGTTATTTAATAGATGAACAATAAATTATACCCTGGATCTAACAGGTCCATTGAAAAGGGTATAGTTGCTGAAAGGATGTATCTTCTTATTAACCTAATAGAACTGAAAAAAAAATGTCTTTAAAATTTCTGAATAATACGTGCACCAAAAACATACTATAAATTATGAGCGTTTATTGCTATTTTAATCTTAGCCAATCGTCAACCACTATCTTTCGAGACATTGAATAAAAATATAAAACAAAATATGTTAATACAAAAAGTTGAAAATGCACTTTTAGGTACTACCATCTTCAGGAGTTTCTATGTAACATTTGGTATTTACTACCTCCTTCCATTATTTACTTAAACCCACTTTCCCTCACTGTAAATAGATGGCGTAAAACTAATTTGAATTTTTATTTTACGTTTCCATATTAAAACATTGTTTTTGAATGTTGAAATTTATAAATAATTATATTTCGTTATTCAAGTATACAGTAATTTCCCAATTTCCTGAATAGGAAAAAATATTATATTTGTTTTTAGATACTTCCCTTCTTTGACGCTAGAGGCAGCTGTGTAGATTTCCGCATGCGTACTTGGCTTCCTTTTTTTTCAATGTCCCTGAATTTCATGAATGGCGCTCGTTCACAACCCGTCGTCAGTACAATAATAAAAATTTAATTTAATGTTAGAAAATGTCAGAACAAATAAATTTTAATAGTAGCAAGGAACCAATTAGATAGTGTTGTGAATTGAAGACATTGGGCTTTCCCGCTCAAATTTGACAATAAAAGGTAAGTAAATGTGAGATTTAAATTTGGAGATATATTTGGTGTTTAGAAATAAATTGTAAATAATTTGTTAGTTTTCCATTCAAAACTACGTCTCATTACGGTTAACTTGTAAATAGATATACCATGCATAAACGAATCGTGTCTATATTTTAAATGCCGTCTCTATTTCCTTGAAAACAAAACTGCGGTAATTTTATCGATTTGACACTTAGCCCAATTCAATGTTGTAAATCGTCCCTATGCAAACTTTTTATACAATACGAATGGCCTTGAGAATTAATTTTTTGTAATCCCTATGTAAGCACATAAAAGTTATATTTTTAAATTCAATGTGTAGTTTCTGATTAAATTTAAACTGTTTAGTTCGAAACAAAAATTCCGTTTAACGTTTTATAAAATCTTATTACACATAAATGTATACAACCTATATTATTTTACTGTCAGGCCAACTGCCCTATTGCGTAATTATTTTGCTCATAAAATATCAGAACATAGATAAATGTAAATCAACAAAACCATCGTCTTAGATGTTTTACATTATTTATCGTATTAAGTGAAGTCCCGTGTCCCCTAGTGGGGTATGGGGCAGATGATGTACATCTGTTTCACTGATCGATTTTCTTTACGGACAAGTAGGTGATCAGCCTTCTGTGTCCTGCCAGACCGAGACATTTTTTTTTTTGTTATGTGCGTCCCCACCGGGAATTGAACCCAGGGCCCCTCGGTTCTACGCTCACGCGTTAACCACTGTACCAAGGAGGCGGTCATTTACGGATTATTTATCGTATTGATGACCATATATATTATTTTATAAATAAAATGGGCCGAAAATAATACTAAAGGGATACGAAATAACGAAGGATAATAATTAAATAGGTAGTTGAGAAACGTCTAGGTTTCTAGGTCAAGAGTTCGTCTGCCAAACATATCATTATGTGCTAGACGTTTCGTCTGTGAGGAGCAAAACGCATGAATTTCGTGTTACAGTGTGAAATAGAATTATATTTTTAACTCAATAATTTTAGTGAAAAGACATTGTCAGAAAAAATTATATAAAAATTGTAGCATGAGTCGCAGCAGTAAGTTAAGCAATAAATAAAAAAAAAATATTTCTACGATCGTAAGATTTATGTTGTTAGCATATTCTTCTTTAGATTATAAATATTCACTGGATCACAGATAATACTAATTGATCATACTAGACTGACTAATTAAAATAAGTCTTGTTATGTTTTATGTATTTATTTGCTGTTTTTTTTAGTTATGCAATACAGATCATAAATATATTTTTTTATCTATAGCAAGTACAATGTCAAGTAGCCCGTTCCCATACACCTGTGAGCTATGTGGCGCAGAAGGGTTGACGGACGAGGGTATGAGGTCCCACACCTTGGAAGCCCATGTGGCTGGCAGGCCAGATTGCCCGTTCTGCGACTGCACAGTGCCACAACCGCAACTTGTGGGCCACGTGCAGAGGGTCCACCTCCATTATCTGACGCCGGAGAGGGAGTTAATGGCGTTCATAGATGACCAGAGTCCGGGGTAAGTTGTAGCTTGTATGAAATTCAATTGAACATATCACGTATGTAAATTAATTTAATTGAAATGCTTATTATTTCAAAATAGTAATAATTAAGGCAGTCAGTGGTTCATATAAAAGATGTAATTACTTATTTTATGTCAATAAATATTTTTTTCATTTTAATTTTTTAAATAACAAAATAATAATGATAAGCTTTTTTTGTTTTGTGTTTTTCTGACTGTTCCGGTCGATCTTCGAAATGACACGCCCGTATTCGATGGGACTTTCACAGGCATATAATTTTATTAAGATTGTTTATTGATGTCTAATTAAGAATAAGCGTATAAACATGGTACCGTATAAATTAGTAATAAAATTGAATTCACCCAAGTTTAATAAACAAATTTGTATTAGATCGTTTAATTAATACTGTAAATATCAGTATATAATTTGAAAAAATTAAAGAAATAATTCCTTGTGTCGGGTTTTTACTTTAGTAACAATAAATGGTAATTTAACAATTTTTTGTATTTTTTTTTTTTTATATAAATAGACACCGTGTTCAACTCTAACCATGTACTTAGGTTAGGCTTAACTAGATGAAATTATATTAAAGATTACATTATAAAAGTATGACAGAAAGTTGTGGAATATTTTAATCCCAACAAACGCTTTAAACTCATATTACGTACGTATACGTTATAAGCCGCTTTCCATCAGGCAGTGCACAGATAATTCTTTAAGTAAAACATGTACATTTTATTCTAGCTTTGTAAGCGTTACCAGAAAAAATATCATCTTTCCAATTCCTACATTTACCATTCAGTTATTCGAAAATAAGTTATTTACATCATAACTATTCATAACAATGATTTTATCAATTTTGTCTTCTGTAAATAATTTATTATCTGTGCCAGAGAATAAATTGCATATTTACAAGTAAAATAAGGAACCTGCATACGTCGTTATAGCTAGCCTAACAATCTTTCGAATGTAGGTAACTATGTACTTATCTACCTTTTAACATTAAAGGTATTAATTAATAAAACCTCATAAACCCCCATAAAGCTATGCCTTTTGTTAATTTTTTTTCTGATAACTAAACCATGGTTTTGAATCTCTACGCCTTCGTTACATTGTTAAACAATAAATTCTTTTGCGACAATACAATCACAAACCGTTAAGTAATTATCCATAGCCATAAAGATCTACGGTAAAGCCCCCATGTTTATTGCTTCGTAGATGTTTGTCTATTCGACATAAATTATATGGCTCCATTATTTTAGCTATGACGAAGATTCAAAAATGACCACTACAGATAGCTGTAGCTATAACACACCAGGGTCTATAAACGGATGGCACAGCCCTGTAGAAGTCTCAACTTCGTTTCATAATGGTGCAATTTCAAAAAATAATTACTATCATAATGGTTATCAAGAAAAGGAAAACTCAAATTGTAATCATAGGAGTGAAAAGGACGAAGAACGGTTCTCACGGTCACCCAAAAACATTAATCTAGCTAATGGTATAAAAAATATCAATATTAGTAATGGCGTGACGGGAAAGAAAACTCGGAGTAAGGAAAATTCGGTCGAAAATGAATTATTGAATGGACACGAAAAAGAAAGTAAGTAATTGAACGGTTATCAAGTTAATCTGTGCGATATAACATAAGGACACACACAGTACTTTTATTATTTTTGTTGCTATACACTAGGAATTTATCTCTGTTACAAAAGCTACTTTAATATTTCTAGGCCTACATTCGAGCCCTACCCACAATAATATGAATAACTACGATGGGTCGCCGAAAAATAGCAAGGTAGGAAAAATATACACCCAAAATTAAGTGAATGTAGTTTAAAACGAATTAGAAATTAAATCGCCTTCGTGTTTTTTGTTTTAGCTATCTATGGCGAGCGCAGGACAAGGGTCACCTTTACGATCGCAATTAGCTTTAAAATTAAAATCGAATACACCAAAGAAATTAGCACCAACTCCTAGTCCAACTGTTCAAGTTAGTAAATTTATTTACTATGATGCAATGAAACTGCAATTGAAATTGATACTTTCTAAACATTTCTAATTTAGAAAAATAAAATAATAAATTATTCATATATATTCTGTGGACAGTGAAATTCATCATTATTCTGTGGTTTAAGACTAGAAGAGAAGGATGTCAACGTCAAAATAATTTTTTTGTTTCTAAATTTATTGGCGGTAAATCTTCAAAGTTCAAGTATATAATTTGAAAAAAAGTGCAAAAGTTCAGTTGATAATTTTTTTGAAAATTTCAGTGCCTCTTATGTGATTTTACATCAACATGTCCGCGGAAATTGGAAGAACACATAAACCGTGCCCACTTCGATTTAACATCACCGTCGGTTATGGGAAATGAAAACTCTAATATCGATAACGCGACTTTGGGCCTACTAAATCCTACTATAAACTTGGATAATCCAACTTTGGCTTTGAGTGCGATGGCTATGTCGCCGGGGCCACATAGCTCAACATACCAGTGTCCAATATGTGAAAAAGAATTTGCAAATGGGTCAGAGGTAGAAGTTCATGTTAATGTGGAACATCGAGATATATTGAGTCCCCAGAAAGCTGTGAGTATATTATTATTATTATTAATGTATTAATGCTATATGCATGCTTTGAAATATGCATACACACTTTAAAACTGTATTGCAGTGAATTGCATATATTAATGTAAACAGAACTAGAATGCCGTAAACATTGGCCCTTAATTAACGGACTTCATTAATAATGAACTTAAAGTTTTAACCTTTGCATATTCCAATTGGATTACTTAGTATAATTTAATAAATAAAAATAAAAATAATAAGACCTAAATGCAAGACATACAAATTTGTAGGACCAGGTGGACAATGCATCATGTGAGGATGTTGTGATGATGGAAGAGAGTCCTGTGAGCAACTGTCCCATTTGTTGTCAGCCCCTCCCACTCTCTCAACATGAGTTGGTTAGTATTTTTAAGTTCTATATTTCTATTAATATAAGGCCTGTTTCACACCTTTTTAATATGTTTCACATTAAACTTATATGTGAGTTACTGTAAAAATAAATGTATGAAAATTCATACATTTCATACATTATTATTAACTTACAGTGAAACCGCTCTCAGCTATGCTTCTGGAATGTTGCAATGCAAGCTATGCTAATAATCTAACTGCAACTTCAAACTTGTCTGCAATTTTAATCTTCTGACCAAAATCAACTACAGAATCTTGACTTGGAAAATAGCCAAGTGTATATAATAGATATAGGGTACATTGTATATTCAAGTATATCAATACAAACTCAACCTGACTCTTTATTAAAATGAGAATAGATGATACAACAATCACATCATCATCATCATCATCATCATCATCATCATCATCATCAGCCCATATTTGTTCCCACTGCTGGGACACAGGCCTCCTATGAGGGTTCAGGCCATAATCCACCACGCGGGCCAAGTGCGAGTTGGCAGATGTCGCATGTCGTCGAACTTTTGATTCTTGGACATGCCGGTTTCCTCACGATGTTTTCCTTCACCGTTTTAAGCAGTGGTGATGTTATCCACATGTGCAGATAAATTGAAAAATCAATTTATTTCCTGCACGCTCGACCCGGTCTCGAACCTCGGCTTGTCGATTTTGAAGTCCGAGGTTCTCACCCCTGAGCCACCACTGCGTTTTAATTTGCAACAATCACATATAAACACAAAATGGCTAACAGATTAGAAAGACTAAAAGCATTGGTATATCATATGTGTAATATGTTTCAAAAACAACAAAAACATTAAGTCCATTTGATATAATGAACATTTAACAAATCAATAGTTTTTAAAGTACACTTGTAATAGAAGAAAGCTAATTAACATAAATACATGGTCTTAATGTAACATTGTCATTCTTTTTTTTTTCCTTTATGAACAGGTTATTTTACAACTATTTTAGTATACAATACAAACAGTATATAGTATAGTTATTTTATAGAACATTATGTTTTCAGATTCAACACATAGAAGAACATTTTGAAAGAGGGGAAGATGTCGGAGCCTCCACGCTATCTGATGCTGAGAGAGAGGCACAGAAAACTAGAGAAGAACAGGAATTTCAATTACTCAGAGTAAATTCATTTATTATAATATTATGAGGCATAAAAGTTCATAAAGAATATCAAGTCTTATCTTTGTATTTCTGATTGAGTGACTTTTGCCATTAGACTATGGGATTAAGTTGATTTTAGCACTGAGTATTTAAGCATATTTACTAATTTAAAATAATTTACTTATTTTAGGCTCAATATGGTATGGAGGAAGATGAAGAAGGATATAGCAGTAGAGCAGCCAGTAGCCTGAAGAGAGCAGTTTACAGTGGGGCCCTGTCTGTCGCAGGCTACTATGAGCGCAGCGTGGGGCTCCGCCGCGCTTCTGCTTCGGGTCTCGATACAGGGTGTTCCAAAACTAGTGGTATGGACATGTTAATATACAGGTTTAATGACCTTTGATGACATTTTGCAATTTAGTTTAAATTAAAAATACTCTACTTGCAATGAAAGTTTTGATTCATTACAGCTAAATTTTATACATTCCACCTAGGACCCTCAGGATATCACGGTTAAGTTTTGACTCACTCTATGAAAATCAACAGGTATTTTAGAAAGGATAGTGCAACTAAATGCTCAAAATCCAAGCATAGTCAAGACCTATTTGTGTAGTGCAGTGGACCACTATGCCAGTACATATGGGGACAGAGGTTGGGGTTGTGGATATAGGTGAGAAATTTTAATTTGTAATAAATAGAAAAGTTTATATTTAAAAATAAATCACATTTTTTAATGAATTTATAATGTTGTTGGATATCATATTTGACTACTTACTAATATATCATATATAGGGTTTCTTATTAATTGGCCTATTTGAATTGTTGAATTATGTGAACATTTACATCAGATAAAAATAGCTTCATCAGTTTAAGAGCTACAATGCCACAGACAGAGATATTAAACTTATATAACCCCCTGTTTTTACATCGGACGGGATCAGTTCGCTTATTGTTATGTATGTTATGTACGTACGCAGGAACATGCAGATGGTGCTGTCGTCGCTGGTGCGGCACCCGGCGTACAGCGCGCGGCTGGGCGGCGCGTGGGAGCGCGACGGCGACGGCGTGCCCTCCATCCCCGCGCTGCAGCGCCTCGTCGAGCGCGCCTGGGCCAGGGGCTTCGACACGCAGGTGCGCTGCCCGCGCAGGCGGGACACATGTACCTGGTGACTTGGACAGACGTGCGACCCTGGACAAACTTGGTAGACAGAACATGGTAGTGGGGTCAAGGGTGTCTAATCCAGGTATGGGGCTCTGGCTACAGGTGGCAATATGGGTTGACGTGGGATTCTGGGCTCAGATAGCAACCTGAGCAGAAGTGGGGCCCTGAGGGTACATATCCATATATATATACACACTACACAAATAGGGACTACAATGCACTGTTTGGCTCCATTATTGGATTATTTAAATAACCTTACCAGTTATTAAAGTGATGTTTCTGGAAACAGACGATTATTTAATAGTCTACATCTATATAGTAATTAATATAGCTAAGTAAGTTTAACTTTATTACAGGTCCTAATGACAAATAATTTATTACAGGGCTCAGAGCAACTAGGCTGCAAACTGCACAATACAAGAAAGTGGATTGGTGCGTGTGAAGTGGTTACCGTATTGTCATCGCTCAGGATAAAGTAAGCACATTTTTTACTTGAAAGAAATAATCTTAGATTTTTTATAACCAACTAGATACATAATTCTACACAAAAACTAACTTAAAACTGTCCTCTAATGTGCTTGTAAACTTTTTAGTCCAAAGAAACATTTCAGCAAAATCAAGCTGCTTTGCTGTATATTATTAAGGTGTAATCCCAAAATTTACTAAAAGTAATACATTTTAAACTACCTGCATCAAAATAAATTCAGTCTTATTCCCATGAACTTAAGTCACATTTACTAAACACCAAAACTCCAAGTTGGACTAATGGTGAGGACATCTGTGCCCTCGTCTATGATGATTGAGTATCTAATTATTATTGTAATCCTTGTGCGTTATATATTTGACCAAGCATTTCACTACACGTCTATCTGATGTAAAATAGACGATAATTTAAGTGGTAAAAAAAAAAAATGCCTGTAAAGTCGGTTTTACGAGCGAAGATTTTACGTGACAACGTCTTTTTCTCGGTAGAATATTTATTGATATGAATATTATTAAATTGCACAATAGGAACAAGGAATTGAATGAAAATAAGAGTTGCACAAATTTTAACTATAGAAAATATATTTTGTTTACTAAAAAGACAGAGACAGAGACACAAGCACGCGCCGATTCAATGCGCCTAATTCTCTAGTGCTGCGCGCGCGGCGGACCGATCATAGTTCGGTGACTCATCGTAACGTTACCGGGCGTTACACTTTTTCATGAGTGACTCCGAGCCGCAACCTAATTTAAGACGTTGTCACGTCAAAATAATAAAATTTCATGTCACCAAAAAGGATACATACATGTATATAAGTTGCTTAAAAATAAGTTATACAATGAAAATAAGTGAAATAAAAGAACAATATAAATAACGTTCCAGGTGTTCTCTAATCGACTTCCACAAGCCGACGTCGGCCGACGGCTCCCACCCGGCGCTGTTCGAGTGGGTGCACAAGTACTTCCACGACGAGCCGCAGGCCTTCAAGCCGCCGCTCTACCTGCAGCACCAGGGTATGCCTGCAGGGTCCCGGTGGCATGGAGCTCAGGTGTCTCGTGAAGGCTCCTGAGTCAGTGCTATGTCTATCTATGTGATGCGATTTTCGACCGATCGATTTTGACCCACGTTAAAATAACAGATTTTGTTACTAACTTCGTACAGTTATAATAATTTCATGAGTTTATTTTATTATCCTGATTGGGATGACCAGAATTAAAGAATTTCCTTATATATGGACTGTAAGCGTGTTTTATATTTTTTAAACAAATTTATTTTAATTTTTGACAGTGTAATTATAACATTCGTAACTCCAGTAATTTATAGGACAATATATATATATATATATATATATATATTATAGGTATAAGAAAACACGTACGCAATGTGTTCAAATTATTAAAACTTTGTAATTATTATTATTATAGGTCACTCACGCACAATCATCGGCTACGAGAAGCACAAGGACGGCAAGGCGACGCTGCTTGTGTTGGACCCGTCACATTCACCAGCCCAGGTGCATATGTTTTTCATTAATAATACTAATACTTAGGGTAATAGGTAGGGACTTTTGCTAAATATTAAGCAAATATAAGGAAGCGAAAAATTTAGGTATACATTGTATAATCCATTTCTATTTGAGGTCTGAGGATTTAATTTAGAAAGGTAAATATAAATTTTTGGTTGTACTTTTTTTTGAGAGGCCATCTTTGGAAGCACTATTCCGTTCCAAATTCTTACATTAACATAGTGTTACAGCATCAGTACTTACACTTACGGAATGAAACCAGGACATGTGGCTAATGTGGTTATAAATTGAAATCACCCTAGATACTTTATAGAGCCAATGATCGTTGTTGTTCGTCAAACTCGGTCTTAAAAATCACTGTTCGAAATGGTGAAAACATCATGAAGAATCTGGTATGTCGAAGAATGAAAAGTTCGACAACACGTGATATAGGCCATCCCGCATTTAGCCAGTGTAGTGGATTATACCTTGAAATCTCAAGAGACTTGTCCCACTGCAGGGAAGGTGTGTATATATGGGTTTACGATGATGATGACGATGGTCATGATCATATTGATTCGTGTTGAGGCTCATGTCCCACTGCAGGGAGGCTTCGGTATATACATTGTCTGATGATGATGATGTTGATAATGAGATGATGATGATGATGATGATGAACCTTTGGATGTGTGTTTTTATCTATTACCTCTCACCTCGACAGGTGCGCGCGGTGACGTGCGCGGCGGGCGGCGCGGGGGGTGCGGGCGGCGCGGCGGCGGGCGGCGCGCTGCGGCTGCTGCGGCGCGGCGCGGCGGCGCTGCGCGCGC
This sequence comes from Zerene cesonia, assembly GCF_012273895.1. NCBI lineage: Eukaryota > Metazoa > Arthropoda > Insecta > Lepidoptera > Pieridae > Zerene > Zerene cesonia. The sequence goes on along the minus strand of NC_052106.1, from coordinate 1,351,310 downwards.
GCCAGTACCAGCTGCTGTGCGTCACCGGCCTCATGCAATCCGACCGGGAGTACGAGGTGCGCCTGCACATCTATACTAATATTATAAAGCTCATGAGTTTGTTTGTTTCAACGCACTAATCTCAGGAGCTACTGGTCCGATTTGAAAAATTCTTTCAGTGTCAGACAGTGATAGACGCATTTATTGAGAAAGGCCATAGGCTATATATGTACCACGTTCGAATCCGGGACGGACCGCTAGTACATACATATATGCTACACCTAGCCAGGTCAAACAAACGCTACGTGTAGATTTGATTTCAGCTGCCTAGATATCCCCGGGGTTACGACTAAACCCTAACTAATCGGCCGTTTTACACATTATGACGAACTGATACTGACCCCCTGGAGTAAAAACGCTTTATCATTGTGGCGCTTTCCCTATACCAACCCGTTTGTGAATACACCACGAGTGCTGGTCAATATTTGTCCGCGACCGCCTCGATGGTAGCCAGTTCGAGTTAAAATTTAAATCTCGCCAGTTTGAGTTAATATTTAAATCTCGAAATAAAAATAAAAAAATGGATTTTCATTAAAACTATTTTAACATAAGAATAGAAAAAATTTGATCATCAGGCGGGATACGAACCCGCGTTTTTTGCCAAACCGTAGCAACGCCTCTCGGCCATCCGTGATCCCACCACAGTAACCGAATTTCTTCTACTCTTTCGGTTTTATGTGCCTAAGTGTTTTAAAAAGTAACGTTTGTAAAAAAAAGTTTTGTTTTTATTCTTTCAAAATTTCTCATTTAAATTTCAAAGCATTTCAATGATATAAAACTAAAAATTAAATTTATTTTAATATCATTTTCAGGCCAGCAAAGTGCTCCAGTCGATCCGCATCCCATAAAGATAGTTCTACAAGCGCCCGTCTACAGGTGTACCAGTGTAGTGTAGACCTTCGCATACACGCATAATGTACTATATTTATTTATTTATGTATACATGAGTTACAATTGTTTTTATTGTGTTCTGTCAATACTGAAATTATGCTGGTATTTATTTCCTTGCAAAGGAACTAACTGTTTTTAAATTGGATAATAATGGTGCATGTATTTTTAATATATATTGAAATTGTTATACAGAAATTGTTATTTAATATTAATTTTATTTTATTTCACTTAAAATTTTATGTTAAATTGTTTTAGATGAGTGTATGTTTGTTGAAAATATTTATTTAAATATACCATATGGATTTTGTATTTTAACAATATTTCAACGTTATGTATTGTATGTGTATATACTTAGTGATTGTAACTTATGTATATTTTAGCTACTTAAGGACCTGATTATGTGATATTAATTTCAGTAAAGTGTTTAAATTACAAATAAGATATACTTAATTTGTATTAAAATAATAAAGAGTTAAAGTTTGCGACGTTGCATCTGGATCTTCTGAAGCGATTTTAAAAATCCTTATACCAGTAAAAAGTTATGTTATCTGTGATCATAGACTACACTTTATTTAGATTTTTTTTTCATCGACAACTGAGACTAATACATGGTTGAAAAGTAATTCGGATATTGAAACAGCAGTATATTTATGATACTTATCTACCAAGCCAGCATTATAAAAATATGAGAAACCAATTTTATTCCGATAAAAAAGATAAAGGTAATTTTTTATGTAATAGGGGAAACTCGCTTGGTGGTAAGCGAACGAAGCCAGTACCCGTGTACATGTCGTTGCCTTCTTTTGAGGGGTATAGGATAAAAAAGGATAGATTGTTTAAGGAATGCGGAAAAGTATATAGGCCTTCAGCCTCCAAAATTAAACGAAACACAACAGCATGCTACTATTTCATGCCGGTCTTCTGTGGGGGTGTGGTACTTCCCCGCTGCGAGCTGGCCCAATTCGTGCCGAAGCGTGCTCGACGCCCACACCCAAAAATTATTATTAATATTATATCTTATTTGTAATTTAAATACATCTCGTAATATTAATGTTAATTTATTCATTTTCTAACCTGTGTTCTACCTCGTATCGTTTGTCAATTAAGTTTTTAGTCAATTCCATAAGAAGTATTTATCACAACGATCAAACATTCGATTTACCGTAATTATTTTATTGTAATTATAATATTTAATGACTTAACTTTGAGAACCTTTGCAATTTTATTTTTAATTTACCCTACAAATGGCTCAAATTATTTCGAATGGTATTTTGATTAAACTTTGAACGTCACCGAGTTTGAAGGCAGCGGTTCTCAAAGTTGCGTTGAAATTAGTAATAAATTAATTAGTACGTACAAGTTAAAACTATGCTTCATGACATTGCCTTGAATAGACGTAGGTAGGTAAGTTTAGGTTAAGGCACAGCTTCGTCACTCTTTCCATTGTTTGCACATAGTTCCTAAAGGAATTGGAAGGGAGTTCTGCGGGGGAAGGGCTTGCGGGTAGATCTAGATATTTTTGAGTTTGTTTTTTAGTTTATTTCCAAAAAAGCGTTGTAAGAAACTCGACCAGTTTCAGGCATAGTTTATCTTATTTTATCTGAAGCTTTTCGTTACATTACTAGCTTATTTTACCTAAAGCTTTTCTTTACTTTAATAGCGAATGAAATACAACTATTTTTTTGTCGACTCAATTTAAGAAAAGGCAAAATAGTTTTTTATCATCCTAATTTAGTTTTACCCGCAATGTCCACGGATACGGTTGAGGCGGATCAAGAAAATGGTGCCTATATATTTATTGTTAAGCTCGCTTTAAGAGGCGCGCGACGGACTGTTTCTTCACAAATTTATGTATTTATTTAATGGAACTTAAAAAATAATTCATTCTGAACAGATTGAACTAACGATTAGATTTTTTTAATGGCAAATCTCGTTTAGTGTCGATTATCAATGGGAAAATTATTGAATTAAAAATGCTTTCTTGCTTTTATATATAACATTAAATATATGTAGGTACTTTTGTGAAGAAATCTCTCATTGCGCTTTCCACACGTATCGCACCTTATTTTTGTCTAGTAGTTATTGATGCACTGAGTTATTACCACTTCCGTCAGAATCTAGCCGCGCTAATATATTTAAAGTATCTAATATATGAGAAAGATAATAAAACAATGACACTAACCAGCATTGTATGTCAGCATTTTAGCACTTGATTAGAAAGAGATCGAGATATCTTGTATTGTCGGTCTGTACCTGTCTCTTTCTAGCAACGTTTAAAATTGATCAATTTTTTTTGACCAATTGCATTGAGGTGAAACTATTTCCTGCATCAAATTATTTGTTATATACGCTAAAGTTATGTAAAAAGTTTAATTGATAAAATTGCTCGTCGCTTGGTGTATCAGCATGAGTATCGTCAATTATGTGTAAATTGTATAATTTCGTTTAGTGTTAGGTGAAGTGGAATAGTTTAAAAACTGTTTCGATTTCGCCTGTTAACGTGGAGTGTTGTAAAAAGGTGATTTTTTTCTTTGTGAAAATTGCATATTTATCGTTTTCCATAAGCCGTTTTCGATATGAATTTAACTTAATTTATTACATGTTTCTTTTTTCATTTTAGTACAAAGTAAAAAATAATTCTAAAAAAAAAGTCTGTCATCACTCCACGGTGTTATTGTTGCGTAATTTTAGCGAATTGACCAAATTGTTTAATTGTAAAATGTTTAAATTATTTCTAGACTATGATTGGCATCCGGGCGGGCGTGAGTAACCACTTTCTTGCAAGATAGGCTATAGGCACGAGTTTGCGGAACATATAAAAAAAAAATCTTAATTTTTTGTTGTATTTTGTCAAAACATTGCATTAAAGTATTGAACTGTGAAGGATGAATGATGAATATGTTTTTTTTATTATGACTACACTTATGATGGGCTGGAAGTAAAAATTGTTATCTTTAATTATATTTTCTGCAAACTCAAGTAATCAATTATCGTATAGTCAACGATAAAACGGGGTTTTTGTACGAACTACGCCCTTGTGTTAATAAAATACTTAATTTGACAAAAATTTAATAAGAATCAAGTTTAGCAATGTTAAAAAAGATCCAATTTCAAACTGAAAGCCCGTTTTATAGTTCCAAGCATAAAATTACAGCTAAAACTCAGATATATTTTTCATACATAATTAAAAATACAATAAGCGATAATTGGTGCTTGATATCCGGATAACAGTTAAGTTCACGCGTAGTTAGGTAACGAATGCATAGCATTGGGATATGGAAATGTTAGTTATATGCACTCATTCATGTGATAATTATTCCAGGTTTCGCTCGCCGGCTCGCATTTTGACATGGGCGTGTTTAGATCGTGATTTTAAAATAAATAACTTGTTTTTTGTCTCGTGTATCAAAGTTTTAAAGAATAAAAAGATCTAAACTTTAAGAAAAGAGGAATATCGAATCGTAAGTTAAAAAAATTGCAATTAAGGTGTTATGGTAAAATTGTTATTTCATTACTATTTATATATAGTTAACTGTAAAAAGAAAATTGTAAATTTTGAAATCCCTTCAAGCGTTCGCTTCATATCAAAATGCAGCCTCAAAGTATTTAAGGCTTTATTCACAGACTTAATAATAGTACTCCTGTGATAGTTTCAGCGTTACCGTACATTGTTCGAGCCCACTCACCGAGTGTGTAAGCGAGGCGGTCACTCGCCTGAGCTAGGCTAGCTTCGTAGGAACAGCTAGGCTGTGCTAAACTGTTTCTTCAATAAAATATTCTAAGTTACTGTGAGTTGTTTTATTTTTTATCCAGTATCTGTTATATTGTCAATATTTTAATAAGTAATTAAGTAAGTCTCTGACGCTTTCCCGCCACAACTACTAAATCGATTTGAAGAAATTTTGTATCAACATCATACGTAAACTTAGCTATCTACCTACTTATTGTTACATCAAAACTTGATGCGAGTGAAATGGCCGAGATTCGTACACGACTGTAACACTATATGAGAAGTGCGCTACTATAGGGTAAATGCATCATCTGCTACATTAACAAGTTATGAGATTAGCAATAATGGAAAATAACAAAAATAATCAGTCTTAAAAGACCTAATTTTGTTTATGTGTATATTTTAATAATTTTTGTTTTTCAAATTCGTCTCGGTAATTTCACTTATACATTCAAAGTCAAATCCTGCCTATGTGCAACAAAAACTTAAAACAAAATGGATATACACGAAATAAAACAAACTTGTTTTTTGAAAACTTTATTGAAAAAAAAAAATTGGTTCACAAATTACATAGTCATTGGAGACATTCAACAAGTCTTAACGTTACATGCGTTAGAATGA
>NC_052106.1:1336749-1345029 GCF_012273895.1 Zerene cesonia | reverse complement strand
AAAAAAAAAATTGGTTCACAAATTACATAGTCATTGGAGACATTCAACAAGTCTTAACGTTACATGCGTTAGAATGATACAGTTTTAAATATTCACATATAAATAGCTCAATTACACATGAAATGCTTCTCTATACACATCAGAATTTCTTACAAATACATCATGGATAAAGACATCGAAAAATGCAAATTGTACAAAATTCATTTATTACTATTAAAATCATCATTTGCTCATTGGGACTTGTTTGCATATTTATTGCTTCACATTCATACAACTATTTTATATGGACATACACATTTATTATGTTTGTTCATTCTGTTAAAGTAACCATATCATATTTATCTACTTATCAAGTATGATATTTATATAGCATTATGAAATGGGCTAAAAACTATCGGTACAGAATATATAAATTGCCACAGACTGCCTTAAATTTATACAACGCGAATACCCTGCAATTGTAACGTTATCTGTGGCTCGGACACGAAAAACGAAATACTGATCGTAATTTAGGAACTACAAATAGCCATTAAAAATTCGAAATTCAAAAAAGTACTATAGACACAAGAGCAAAAGACACTAAAGCGATATGCCATAGACAAACCTCTTTATCACAGTTGTTGAAATGCACAAAATAGCGATGCATTGTCCCTTGTAATAAAGCTAAGTGCGAAACATGGCTTACCCTTAATATCTACGTCTTACGGTTACAAACGAGACTTGTCTATGGTTCCACAGAATCGCCGCGCGACCCCGGATAAAACGAGAATGGCTGTGAATTTCCTAAATACTCGCATTAGAAAAATAAATAATCGATACTTATGAAAATACTAAAATAGACTTACACTTATGGAGTCTAGGAAGCGGCCCTTTGGTCCCGAAATACAATATCTTTTAATTGGAAATTATCTGCTTAAAAAAGTATTTGCTTCAGAACAATATCATACCTATTAAGATAGTGTTTTTGTGCATTGAAGATTTTTAGAGGGCCCCCACAAAGCACTCCTATGAACTTAGGTCTAGATTTTACAATGAGTCGGGTTCCTATCACTTGACAATCGTGAGTCCGTTGCGCGAGCCGGGACGTCATTAAATCACAATCATTATCAGCCTTTTTTGAAATAAAACTTCACATTCTTTATAAGAACGTATGACCTGACTCAATAAAGAATTGTATTACAAATTTGGCCGATACAGCTGTTTCTGTTATGCCGTGTTGCCATCTCTTTTCCGAATATCATACAAAGTAATGCCATTATTTATGACACAATTCGTTAATGATTCAGGTCATGAGAAGCATTACCTCTGTGCGTGGCACGCGATAACAGAAATCACTTTCACATAACTTACTTCATGCAAGATATATTGTAAAAGTAACTTCATAAATAACAAAATTTGATTCAATATTTATTGCCGAAAATATTGAATCAAAATTTATATCATATAACTAAATCTTGTTAAACAAAATTACATAAAGACTAAAAAGTTGTTTCTATTGACTTAAATGAAGAAAAAACAACTATACCAATATGGTAAGTATTTTAAAAATAAGTCGCGATTTTTCATCCAGTTGAATACATTTTAATTCTAGTTAAAAATCATTCAGAAGAATGCGTGGATCGCAACGTTGTAATGTACAGACTGTAGATACATAAACACAGGTGAACACGAACATTTATAATTATTAATAAATAAATAATTTTTCCTACGAATTTGTCTTGTTTGTACATAACAGATAGTATGAGATAATATACTACACGTGTTGGAGGGGACGAGTTATGAACCGCATCTTGTGTTTGGAAACTAAATACAATTGTATATGAGCGTTCATACAATCTATTGGCTTATTTCTGTACTTTTAACGTGCCAGGAAGTTTCAATTAAAACATTTCGAGTTGAAAATTTTTATATTTTATATGGATACGACCTTTTGGAATGGAGTGGCAGAATATTAGGCGGAGTATCATCTCGCATGTCACATGTCACACCCACTAGCTATCTGCCTCTACCAACTCCCCCTGAAATCCCCTCCAACTCCCCTCCACCTCCCTAGACCTTAACCTCCTTGTCGTTGAGCGGCTGCTCCTCTTTGCTGGGCGCGCCCTGCGGCGAGTTCCAGGGCTGCAGCTCGCCGGAGCCGAAGATGGTGAACACCAACGCGCCGGCCGTGTACGTGCCGGCTAGGATGAAGAACACGATCTGCCATTGTTCGTATGTGTTCTGGAATTCATTAATTTAGTTAAAAAAAAACTGAAAAAAATAATACATTTTTCAAAGTGTGAACATTTTTTGTAAATAATAAAAAGATCAATAATTTTTATTCTATTAAAGTAACCGATACCATATTTATCTACTTATCAAGTATGATATTTATATAGCTATAGACAATAACTATTTTTGTAAAATAAGGGAAAGTCTATATTTAAGTCGGGCGTTGTTGCTAATTATATCAAAGGTGACGGACATGGTAAAACTTTCTTTCTTCCGCCACGACTCTCACACTCATTTTCAGGAAGTTCGAAAAACCCATTTCCAGTATTATTTATTGTTTAGCAAAAATAACTTATAAATAACATGAGTTATTATTATTATTATAAATTTTTACAAATAGATTTTATACTATGTTCTACAATTCATGTCTAAGTCGTGTCTATGACGAGTCTGTGAAGTCCTGGCAAAACCTAACTTATGATTATTTATGAAACAATAAATGACATAGAACAATCTAGAGTGCTCAAGAATCTAGGGTCCAATGATAATTTCCATTCACTTACGTGGTGTTTGGTGAGTTCTCCCACCATGAACGTCGAGAGCCAGCCTCCGAATGAAGACAGTGTGTTGGCAATGCCGAAAATGGTTCCTATAAAAAATATTAATACTTTAGCGTTAAATACGTAAATAATTAAGGAAAAATTGTAATGTTGAAATACATTGATATTATTGTAATATAGTTTATGTATTTGATTTATAATATATATTACCATGACTTAATTTTGATGCAGCTAAGAAACATGTGATTATTTTTACAAATGTAAATATTCCATTATCTTGTTCTACTTTTTTTATTTATAACATAAGATAGTGTTTATTTGTAAAGACTAAAGGAAGATTTACATTTCAAATTCAATTTTTTTTAACAGACAACGCCATAACTACGTTAAGCACCCTAAAAAATATGAGGATTTACAAAAAATAAATTGTTAAACATGTTATTATAAAGAATATATACATAGATAGATATCGCTCATAAGCGATGAGGTCGCCTCTTTAACATGGTACAAGTTCGTTTACTTTTTGTTATTTTTCTGTATTTCTGTATGTGTGTGATAAATAAAGTGTATTCTATTGCATTGTACTGAAGTGTATTGTATCGCATCGGATCGCATCGCGTGGACTCACCGCTGAAGTTGGGCGCGATGTCGAGCCCGTTGCCGAGGTAGCCGGCGGTGACGGCGCCGTTGATGGTCAGCGCGACCGTGAAGATGGCGATCGACCACACGCGGTCGTGGCCGAAGAACGCCTGCGCTATCATCAGGATGCCTGGGAAGATATTGTAACACGACATGTTTAATATAATTTGGAATAGTATTTTCTTGTGTTTGATTGTACGCGAGTATTATACATTTAGAAATACGTAATAAATAAAGCGCGTTTAAAATCCGTCTAAATCCATTTAGAAATTAATTACTTTTAAACGGATTTGAAGCGCGATTTATTCATTATATTATTAACCCGACGTTTCGAACACTTTACAGCGAGCACAAATATAATGAATAAATCGCGTTTAAAATCTGTTGAAAAGTCTTTAACTTCTAAATAATTTGGAATGGTCTACATCTTATATATAAAATTCCCGTGTCACAATTTCCTACCCCTAAATTTGCCGGGTCAGCTAGTTAATATTATAACAAAGAAAGATTTTTTTATTTGAATAAATCCTTAGACAGTTCCAAGACCATTCGATAGATTTTAAAATTATTTTACCATTAGACAGCTACATATTTACTAAGTGACATGTGCTTATTTCTTACCCCGGATGAACCGAAAATCGAGGTTATTCTTACAAAACTAATTTTTATAGCGGAGCGAGCAAATGGACATTTGATATCACCACCACCACCACCAGTGGGTATAACGTAACGCCTTTATTTTACGTTAAGCATTTAGTAATAAGTCCATAATATATATTTAATTGCATGCTGTAGATTTTCCGCGTTTAAAAAGAAATTAAGACGTGTGTCTATTTACTATAGCACATGTTTCACTCAATTGCAAACTAGACGGTTGGGATTGACATTAAAATAAAAAATAAATCTTTTCTACAAACAGGTCACCGAAGAGAGAAGTACCACTTTAGATTATAAAATGGGACCAAATAACACGGTCGATCCCTTCTAAATAGTTATGGAGTAAAAAACATCACTCATCAAAACATCACAAAAAAATCATCACTCAGGAATATAGTATTTATTTGATTTATTTTAAACACTTCATTGTGCTGTCAACGCAGCAGAAATAAATACTAGTATTTTTCTTCTTATAAAAGGATTATTTAGAAGTAACATATTAATAAAAAATATATAAAAATAACATACCAGGCAACCCAACAGCGAATCCCGTGAACAGTTTCCTAGCGGTGGTGGTGGACAGGCGGCCGGTCCTGCGCAGAGAGTCGGCCAGCACTGAGGATGCCAGAGCGCACAGGTACTTGCCCAGATACGGGAGGGAAGACAGGAGACCGTTCTGTAATTCAGATAGCCGAGTTTAGAATATATTAAATAAAAAATATAGAATATATAAAATAAAAAATATCATCGTCATCAGCCCATAGGTTCCTGCTTAAGGGTCTCATAGTTCAAGGCATCCACCACGCTTACATGGCCATGTACGGGTTGGTAGATGTCACATGTCGTCGAACCTTTTTTTATTGCCTTTTAGAAGTACATATGGATAATATGAAAGCAAATTTTTCATACAATTTTATATCATTTATAGTTGAAATAGTTACAGTATAGCTGTAGTAATTATAATACAATCCTTACTAATATTATAAATGCATAATTGTTTGTTTGTCTGCATTTCTTAAACGTTTAAGGAGCGATTTTATAACGTGATGTTTGTGTTTAGATATATAAAAGAAGCAAGAGAGTGATGTAGGTTGCTTTTTAACCTCGGCAACGGAATGTTTTTATTCAAATTTATTAAACTTATATTATTAAGTTTCTTGTAGTTTTGTCACTGTCATAAAAGCACAGATTTTAATCAACTAGTAGGTAATAACACATTTTGTCAATTCCAATAAAAAATTGTAAATATGATAATATATCACAATAATTGAGAAAAGTTTTTATATTAAATAAAAAACACACCAGTCGCGTATAATCCCATACATAGACATAATATATTTAAATTAATGTCCAAACCACTTAAAATGGTAATCCTCGAGAGCGATTATAAACTTTCCATAAATTAATTGCAAGCAATTAGGCCTGCGATAATCTTTAAATAGCCTGGTATTTATAATTTTAGTATAAATAGCCGAGCCAGAAATAGAAAATGCCTGGTATGTGAGGCCGGCGCCGCAGTACCTGTGTTTTGCTGTTTATGACGATCCTATGTTCATTAACCCTAGATTACGGAACCTGATCTATAAAATTACGCCTCGTATTAAATCCAGGTTGAACGCGAGGTCTTTTAACCCTCTATTAACTGTCAGTTAAGCTTAGAGAAATCTCTCTTTGAGATAACATGTATAAAAACTTATCCTGTAATGTATTCGAACCAGTCTATGAGTTAGTTCTATGAGTTAATATGTTTAGTTTCAGAAGGTTCTCACTCCATGTAAGCGGTATAGGATAATAATTATACTACACGCAGAAAATATATTCATAGATGAAAAAGCGACAGTGAAACACCAAGTCGTGATTACCATTAGCGGATCGAACGTGTGCGACTCGTGAGGCGCCGGCGCATACCGTATCTTACCGGGATAGTAATTCAATTCTAATTATACTAATCGATGAATTCATAAGATTTCGTGAAATGACGTGTATGCGTTTTATCATAATATATAGTGTAAGGAAATTTCCTTGCTTCGATTTTATGTTTTGTCTTTTTTTTAATTAATTCGATAGTGTTTTTTAAAATTTGACTTAAACTTAAAGGTATAAGATTGTATCGTGAGCTCTGTATATACATAATTCTTGGGTTACTATGTTAGTTACCATACTCCTTGGAAACAAATATCGAGTAGGTCTGAGAATCCGTCAACATCTATTTGTCATAATCCTAAAAGAGTAAGGCAGAACAGCGTTTGCCGGGTCAACTAACATCATATAAAAATAATTAAACCGCGGGCTACAATTAGTCTCTCTCTCAAATATGTAAAAATCAACATAGCAATTTCATCATAAAACAAAATTCAATATATCAATGTCACTCATCAGCTTTTTTGTATGCCAAGGTTATGGTAACATATGTAATAATGTAATATGTACTTTATAATTTCTTGTAATCCTCACAAGATTATTAATATTTGTTTGAACATTTTATGCTTGAGCTCTTTCTGAATTGCATGTTGACTTATGTGGACTTGTTGATGTGTTAATTAAATATTTGATTTTATACGATTTTTTGGAAACAATCTTTATCCGTATTGATTTATTAAACTCTGAAATTATTGTTATAAATGTAATCACAATTAGGTTTGTTTGTTTCGTAATTATAATTTCAAATTCAAATTCATACATTTATTCGTTCAAATAGACTACCATTAACAGCGTTTTTGAATCGTCAAAATAAGAGTATATAACCGAACGACTAAACAATTTAAGAACGAAACTAACCCTCACAATATTTATTCATTTTCAATATTATTAGTGTATATTATTAGTGTGAAATTTAAAATACCTTTCAAGCGCGAAACTGTATTAAAACATACGTATTGTTTTAATATAATCTGCATTACTATCAAAAAAAGGTGGCAACCCTAATAACAATATTAGTATGACTAAGACTAAACTAGTCCCAGTCCCACCATAACCCACGTACCCACAGAACTACATTCAATCGATGCATCCTCCAATAATTCCTATCAATGACATTACAATTACAATTGCAACATGACATCCCGCCGCCTTATCAACGATTTCCTTTCCCGAAAACCGGTTGCCACCGGTTCTAGCCGGCTCACTATGTATATTAAGATTTACGCTTCCATAGATATCTGGTTATAACTAGTTAGGTTCCTAAATATTCCGCTCTCACGATTAAAATGGTGATTACATTTAATTGGGAATAAAAATTCAATAGTCCTTAATTACATATCTATTTATATCTTATATATAAAATTCTCGTGTCACAATGTTAGTCTCTATACTCCTCCGAAACGGCTTGACCGATTCCTCTGAAATTTGGTAAGCATATTGGGTAGGTCTGAGAATCGGCTAACATCTATTTTTCATACCACTAAACGATAAGAGTAAGGCAGAACAGCGTTTGCCGGGTGCAGCTAGTCTTGTATATAAACAACTTGTGTCACATTTATAGTTACTTTACTCCTCCGAAACGGGTGGATCGATTCAAAAGAAATTTTGTGTGCATATGGGGTAGGTCTGAGAATCAGCCAACATCTATTTTTGTAACCCTAAACGATAAGAATAAGGCAGAACCACGTTTGACGTCAGCTATTGTATCCTATATTATAATGTATGTATAACATTTACCAGACCTTTTTTGTACATATAATATAAAAGAGGTAAATTCTATGTATGGCTGTTTTACAGTCTAAACTCTAGAGTAATGTTATTTGGGTACATAATTTATACCTCTATGTTGATCGTATATTGCTTAGCAAATACCTATCTATTCACATACAAACTATAGATGTAATCTGATCTAATCTTTGTTAATATTTGAAGTGCTTTGTATTTAGCATCATAGAATGTACCTCCATTAAGCATACTGGTAATGTACTTATGTAAGTAATAATAGAGCAGAGTTGTCTCAGTGGTTAGGACATTGGACTTCAGCCGAAAACTCGGGGGTTCGAAACTGTACATTTGCAAATATTGATATGAACGCAAACGTTCGTGTATTCATTACATCTATTCGGTAGATTATATACATCGATAAAACGTTACAAAAAAACTACACGGGAAAAAGCCTGACTCCGTCAACTCGTAACCAACCCCTAATATATTCGCATTAGAATCTTTGAAATGCGTTAAATTGTAAGCGAATATTACAGATTTAATTTTTAAGTTTAATAGCAATAAGAAA
>NC_052106.1:1308517-1335749 GCF_012273895.1 Zerene cesonia | reverse complement strand
TTTTTCTATTCTTTCAAAATTTCTCATTTATAAAGCATTTCAATGCTATAAAACTAAAAATTGGAAACGTGACAATTTGCTAAACCGTATAATTTTACGGCGTCAGATACAAAAAAACAACAAAACCACATTTTATTTAAACGTATCGAAATTTAACTTCAATATTGAAAAGAACGCATACAAATAGACAATTTTAACACAATCATTTGCGCAAATAAATGTACAGTTCGCAAAATAGAGCGCCGCTAGGGTCGCCATCTTGTTTCAATGTGAGATACTTTGGGCCTGTTTCGCAGTTTGCTAATAATTAATTAATCTCCCTGATAACCTTTTGGACACTTGATGAGTAATTTTTATGCTACTTGAATTTTCAGCTGATAAGGAAAACATTAGAAAAGCTGTCAACTCGCCTTATACTTTTAAAACATCAGCTAGTATATCGTAGTGCGATAACCTTAGATGAGAATGGTAGTGATACTGTTATAAATATTACCTTTTTGTGGGGATTTTTAAAGAATTATGGTATATTTTGTGTGTTTTTATGCTATAATTATACAGTTAACAGGCTTTTTACATAATCATATTTTTTGTGTCTTCCGTAAATACTCACTCATTGATATAAGCAATTTTAAATTTTCTTCTGACAACATTTTACATTTGGTTATGCAATTGCTATTATAGATCGTTAGTATTTACTAGATGCGTGATCGAGCTTAGTTTCGGGTGATCCAATGTTGATAATTCTATCTCAAGTGGGATCAACATTAGGAATATAATTTGTATCAGCGCCATCTGTTTTTCACAAGAGTTAGAATGACGAAAGCACACATTGTTTATGCTATATAAATCACATTCTTTATATACATATAAGCAACGTGACGGTCCTAAATCAACGCCGCACCGCCGGTACGCTGGGCCCTTCTTATACATGCATACGTAATTTGTGCAAAAAAAGAATACGCGATTGACAAGAAATCTGTTTATTGTACTTAAAATAAAAAACAGAAGTCGCTTTTTCATACAAAGAAGAACGAATAATCATCTCAGGAGAGGGGGATCCTGTATGTATAATAATATAATAAAATGAATAGTAACAGTTGGTAATTTTTGGTATATCAGGAATATTGCACATAAATAAATATTTATAGTTCCTTGTTATCAATTATTCCAATAATTGCAAGGCTTTTACACATTTGAATGTACAAACCTGATGTCGACCAATATAAAACTTGATGCTGACCACTTCTTGGCTGATGCAATAGGGTCAGAGACTTGCGTGAACTTTACGTTACGTAGAAATCTAAACTTTACTTCCATCAAAACAGATCTCAGATTGGTTCATAGAGAATATGGACGTTGCGACGTTGAACACGTATGGTTACGAAATTTATTTTTAATACGGCAAAACTGCAAATATTTTAATATTTATGGAAATAAATGCATAAACAACAGCTGTAAAGTTATATACACTGATTGGTTTATTTTTCAAGACCTGTATTTACGGGTATAAAAATAACACTCGCCATGTGTATCTCCGCACTCCAATCCACTGCTTTTGATTTTGATAAAAAGATTTATGAAATTATCACATATCGAATAGACGTTTGACAGCTAACTGCGAATCGCGACGCGAACTAGTTGCGAGCGCTTCTATTAAGAAAAACACAGTGCCATCTCGTATTTAAATGCTAGCAGGCTTTACTTAAGACAACAACAAATCAAGAAAAGAGTCGATTTCCTCAAACGTTTGTTTTAAAACCATATTTGTTGAAATTTCCCACTGGAAGGTAATAATCGGGAAGTCAATCTAAGTTTAGAATATCTACATAGTAATACAGAATTTCTATATCATCAATTCCACCAAAATTAAACTCAATAAACTGTTTGTATCTCCCATAAAAATATCTTTACCCCCAATTTTTCGAAGGTAAACGATGAAACCATTCAATCACAAGAAAAGTTAATTCCCACAAGGCTAATTGCAATTAATTAGCCGCTAACATCAGTTAGATCACACGTGTCGATAATATAATAGTTAACAGTAACAAAGTTCATTAGTTATGTTAATGTACACGAGCGTACCTACTAGGACAATAAGTCAATATACATGCCAGACACATACATCATCATACATTTACTTTATATTCTTTAATATATACGACATTGTGTGTCTTAGTTTTGTTTTAAATGAGTTTAAGTCACGATGGGACTGACACAGTAGGTACACAGCCACACTTGGGTGGGAAAATGCACCTGTTTACTTTTTAAAATATATTTATTTATCTATATTTCTTTAATTCCATTTGACATTTTGTCATTGACAAAATGCTCAAGTATCACACAATACATACAAATTGTTTTATTGGACCGATGTCAACAATTGAAATCTGACATTTGATCTGCAAAATTTGATTCGGGGCGTAAATTTAAATAGAATGCTAGACTGTCTCAATTCAAATGTCCTTGAATCACCATATGAAGTTTTGCAACTCGCTTACGTCATGAGACGGTCCCGCTATCCAGCAACGCGTGGTCACTGTACAATCGTGAGCAATTGATATTGTATCTAATCGTATGGTGATAAGGTGTAAAATGAAGCGACATCAACATCGGAAGTGAAAAGATAACGACTGCTCGTAATGTAATGGTTATCGATATTGAATATAAATTATATATCAATTTTCATCGACAAAAGATAGTATTTTATTATTGTAGGTTCGATGCACACTGTTAGAATTATACCGTGTTTTTAGGAACTATAGGTTAGGTTACTTTATTTTTAGGTTACGTTATTAGTCACTTTAAATATGTATTTATTTCAAATATGTACGTATATATATATGTATAACTTCATGGAGCCACCTATACTCTATACTAGCGTTCCGCCCCGGCCTCACCCATGGTACATATAAACTATATAGCCTATGTCACTCAGTGAGAATGCAGCTTTCTAATTGTGAAAGAATTTTTGAAATCAATCCAACAGATTTTGTGTAAAAACAACAAACATACATGCAAAAACACAAATATGTCCTCTTTATAATATGAAATATGAATGAGTCTTCACTTATGTCTATAAGCATATAGAACATACATACGTGCACTTTATATATATATTATATAGACATCTTTATCTTACACGGAACAATTGGTCGAGACAGAAAAAGATAAAAAAAATTTGATTCTCACGTTTAATATGAATGCATACTTGAACACTGTTTTTCATTTAATGCGTTATTTTTAAGGGTTTTCCCGCATTTATAATCGTTTGTTCGTCATTTATATCCGTCATTGCCAAAAGCGAAGGATAACCAATTATAACGCAGTTTTTTTGCCAATAATTTTGGGTTAAATGCAAGGTTGCCTGGGAGAGATCGCTTACAATCGATAAGACCGTTAATATAATATGATATATATATATTTTTTTCGTATTTATATGTGTTTATTAATATATATGATAGGAAATTCTTGTCGTTCGGTTACATTTCAGATTCTGAAGCGATGCCTCTGCCCCAAGAACAAATAATTGATTAATGGCTTATTAATGTAAAAATTCCATACAAAAATATATCATCGAATAATTACATCCGAAACGGTGAAGGAACCGGTACGTCCAAGAATCAAAAGTTCGACATGTGACATCTGCCAACCCGCACTTGGCCAGCGTGCTGGATTGTGGCCTGTACCATGGGCGGCTTGTGTCCCAGCGGTGGGAAGATATGTGGGCTGATGATGAGTTTATAAGCCGGTTTTGGTTTCCCTATAGCTCAATGGATATTCGAACCAAAGTTGAAATTAAATGAGATACATAGAATGATTATTACCGATCATAAATTATATCCTTAAGTTTTATGTAGGTATTTCTTATTTCTTGGGTATATTTTTAGAGCTATCTATATAGAAAAATGAAACCCGTTTTCCTTGGTCACGGCATCACGCGTGAATGGCTGGACCGATTTCAAAAATTGTTTCACCATTAGAAAGCTGCAATTACACTGAGTAACATTGGCTATATATGTACCACAGGTGAAGCCGGGGCAAACAGCTAGTTCGAAATCAAATTTAAATCATTGATTTTGTGAGAAGAATCCACAAGAAACTCGTGTAATGTTTATAAAAACAATTACAATGTTAAGTTTTCATTGATTTCACACAACATATCGGAATATTTTTTTAAAACCAAAATTCGGATTTTTATCCTCAATACCTTTTATGTCACGTCAATAAAAAACATTACTTTTAATAGGTTTTATCCTGTTATACTATAATTTACTTTTTTAACAAATATAAAAAGTTAATAAATCTTTTTATTTCACGTCAATAAAAAACATTGTTTTTTAATAGGTTTTATCCTATCATACTATAATATACCTCTTTTTAACAAATATAAAAAGTTAATATATTCCTATATGTTTTAAGATCTTTATCTGTCACTAAAATAACTCGAAGCACATAAATACATCTTAAGAGCTGCAAACACCACCCACTCAAATACATCTTAGAGCTGTATATACCGCTCATAAAAAGCAAAACTCACGTGTTTGATGTTGTACTTCAATATGCTCTCGATATAGGTCGGCAGTTGATTAACAACGGTGAAGTAACCGAACACCGAGGCGCCGTGGGTGATGACGATGGCCCAGACCGCTGGTGATGAGAGGAGGCTGCGCCATGGTACTGGATTGTGCTGGAAAATTATATTCATATTAATGAAATACTTTAAAAAGATATGAGATAAATACGAATATTTAGTTGGTAAGTTAGGATTGATACACTTTCAATAAAAAAAGGTGTGTGTGCGATTCACACACGACAGAAGTGAAACTTCAGTAAATCGACAGAAAAATGAGTTGAATATATATAATACTAGCTGACCCGGCAAACGCTGTTCCGCCTTACTCTTATCATTTAGGGGTATGAAAAATAGATGTTGGCAGATTCTCATAGATACCGGATAAGCACAAAAAAAATTCATCAAAATCGGTCAAGCCGTTTCGGAGGAGTGTGGCAACGAAAACTGTGACACGAGAATTTTATATATTAGATAGTATGTATATTTCTGTCTCATTCTTTGCCGGCTTCTTTCTACACATCTTTGTATTGGTGTCTCTTACCTGTCGTTTTTTCCATTGCATCTGGTTTGAAATCACAACGATTCTAAAGAAGTTTCACTTCAAAAAAAATACAAAATAAAGCAATACATTGGCCATTTTCAATAATATACATTATATTACTATAACCATAATATATATTACTAGCTTTTGCCCTCGGTTTCGCACGCGTTAATTAGAAGTAATTTAATAGATGTTATTATACATATAAACCTTCCTCTTGAATCACTATCTATTAAACCCCATCAAAATCCGTTGCGTAGTTTTAAAGATTTAAGCATACAAACAGAAAAAGCGACTTCGATTCATAATATGTTGTCATATTACATAATTAAATTCTTACTTGGTCTTTTTATGATATTTAAATGATTGAATTTGAGTATATGTACTCTTATAATCATGTGTCCTACAAATATATAATTATACAAAAAATCGCAAGCCCAAAATCTATATAATATACGTATCAAATTATATTTTAGTATGAATTGAAAACCTTGAATGAATATCACAAGGCGTGTATCAAATGTTTACTATGATGTATTTATATTACTACACCACATCCGAAGTTGCCTTGGAATTCAATGAATTTCCGGCTATATGCAAATTATTCACCTTCGTGTGTTGCCAACGGATTTTTGGGGGATTTGATATTCATTTTCTATGGAAAAAGGACTAGCGGTCCGCCCCGGCTTCGCAGGTGGTACACAAACGAATAAAGAAACAAACTCTTTACAATATTATTAGTATAGATTTATTGAAAGGAAATTATTGATTGGAAATCATTACATAGATAAAACAAAGTCGCTTTCCGCTATCTGTGTCTGTGTGCTTAGATCTTTTAAATACCGCAGTTCTTGATGAGGTTTTTTTTTAAAGGTAGAGGGATTCAAGAAGAAGGTTTATATGTATATCACATGCATAATTGCATCTGTGCGAGTCCGGGGCGGATCGCTAGTATATAATAATATAATATCTTCGATTAATATAAAAACGACTATGTCTTTAGTTATATCACTCACCCCCTTATTATTGTCCTGAGGCAACGCCTTCATAAGGTAGTTTCTCTCATGGTCCGAGATGCGCGGATGCTGAGCTGGTGAGTCGTACACCACAGCGAACCAGGCCACCGACCACATCACACCGATTATACCTATAATTAAGGTACCCTATTAATTGGCTAGCTGATCAAATAGTGAAAGTTCTACTTCAAGATATTATAATATTAGATCGGGAAAGCGAGATTGTACTTAAGGCCTCTGAAAATGCGTTGCCTGCTTCTAGAAATGAAGCAATGAACTGGCTGAAGAAAAGGATACGAGCCTCCGACTCTGCTATGCTACTATTTCGATCTTCTGTGGGATTTTAACTGGCCCAATTCGTGCCAAAGCATGCTCGGCTCCCACAAAATCCCCATTTCAGTAAAAGATAATTTGCTTATTGATTAAAATACGTAGATATACTACACAAATACATCCTTATTATTTATTAAGAAATTTAACTACCATGATTCAGGATTAGTTTAACCTTACTCACCAGTGAAATAGAAGGCGGACTCCCATCCGAAATGCGCTATCAGGAAACCGCATATGGGCATCGTGAGAGCTGCACCGAGCGATGACGCTGCCAAATAAATACAAATAAATAATCAAGTTAAGCTTCAAATATCTGTTTTTTGTTCGACACAATTTAACTTTCGATATTTCAATCATGTTTCTATTTCTTTCTTCACGAATAATGTTAATATTGTTGTGTGTTATAATGTTCCGCAAAAAAATCGGGAGCTTCCTGTGACCAACATACGAACAAAACAACTGGCATTTAAATTCCATGTGTCATATATGAAATATGATATGCTATTTCATTTAGACAATCCCAAAACAACATTATTATAACCGTACTTTTCAATATTCGCAGTAGAATATTGCGAATAGATATTAATACTGTTGTGAATATATAGTTTATCTATTATATTGATTTACATGTGTAATAGCCATTATTCATAGTATTATATATATAGTTCTTTTTATTCAATCTTTCGTATTATATTTATGCTCTGCCCTACTCCTCTCCTCTATCTAATTTCTCTCTGTACGTCTGGTTGTCTGGAGGAAATCGCTATATAGCGATAAGGCCGCCATTTGTTTATAATATAACTTTATTAAGTTTTTTGTAGTTTTACTAAGAGCAATAAATAAATAATAAATAAAATAAATAAATAAAAATTCGAGACTACTTAACCCTCATGACTTTATCTATTTGTGCATCATGCCTAAACACATTAAACCTGATGCTAGAAGCACCCAATCCAGTCCTGAGGTCAAATTATATAGCTTTCCTCGTTAAAGAGTCACCTAGACCCAAATGAAGGCGAGGCCTGAGGGCTGATTCGCACGCCAATCCACGTAGATACTGCGAGCTCAAGGGTACCAAAGTTATTTTCCTGATAAACTTTCCTTGTATAGTGACTTTTACTGTATAATTACTGAGAGATATATGATATTTGAAATCAGAATTCCCCACTAATATTTCAAAATGTCTGTCCTGTGACCGTCTGTTTCTTTACGCCTAAACCACTGAACCAATTTGTATGGAAAATGGTAAAAAGATAATTTGAGATCCGAGAAATCACAAGGGATAGTTTTTACCATGGATATTTAAAAGGGACGAGAGATATACGGGTAAAATCCATAACCGTCTATTGTTTCCTTTACTTACGCGGACGAAGCCACGGGCGCAAAGATAGTTGTACATTTTGCCTATAAATAATCCAGCAATTTATTGGATGCTCGTCTTATAAAAAAAATTATTGCACATAGATTAATCCACGTGCAAAACCTAGTCTCGGGTATTTGTTTATTAATTCAAAAACACTTAGTTCATTTAAATATATAACACGATATATCGATCTAGCGTTACGTAATTTCTTACATAAATATTACAATAATAAGCGGGTCTAAGGAATTGTATTGAGGAAAATAATATTGTGAAGTTGTTGATAATAACTAATTGCAATTCAATAAATACTTATGGTACCTAGTGATTAATATATGAACAATCACTTCGTTTATTATCTATTACATGATTAATAACAAATTCAATTTATCCGCTCGTGTAGTCAAAATAAAAAATAGTCCCGGGGTTTTCCCCTCATAATACCCGTTCCATTCCCGGGATAAAAACAAGCCTCTGTAACAAATTTCATTAAAATCAGATCAGTGGTTTCGGTGTGAAGAAGAGACAGACAGACAGACAAAAGAGGATATGATTTTTTTAGCAATTGCAAAAAATTGCAGCACAAACGTATCTTTTGATTGCGTTCACTTAGTAGTTTGATACTTTCACAGCCTGCGCGTTCCTAAGAAAGTGTCCTGAACGACAGACAAGCAATCAGACGCATAACGAAGTGATCCTATCAGGGTTCCCTATTTTCCCTTTTTAGGTATGGAACCCTAAAAAAAACTTAATACATCACACACGACAGCTTAATGCAGTAAATAGATTCACCTTATGACTTTTGATATGAATTTTTTTCCGATCAATTCTTCTTTATTGGCTAGCTAAATCAAGATTTAAGTTTTTATTGTTTTATGCAGTAAGCAAATTATTTACTTATTAAATGCATATCATACATTTGTAAATTGATCAATTAATTATCAAACGATATATTTTTTCGTAAGGGACAGTTGTTTATTTTCTATAACAGTGTTACGAAATAAGGGAGAAATACCAATTGCAATAAATCTAAATGTAAGAATCTCGACTATAATATAATACATCCATTAAAGCTACCCTTGACCGTATGGTATTGTGTAATGCCTTGCATAACTGCATTGTTGCTAATCGGTAACTGTATGTTAGTGTAAGGAGTTATAAAAATATCATATATTTTATTTATTTGAATGTGATTTGGTATTATTTATATTGTGTCCTTTTGACGCAGAGGTAATTAAAATTGTATCATACTAATCGTAAATGCAATAGTAACTCTTGTCTGTCAGTCTGTCTGTTTGTCTGACTGAACCTTCCTTCTTCCCTTTTTCATTGATCTTAGAAGAAAAAGTGAATTAATAAAATCGATTATTCAATCAATCCAGCGATTTATTTTGTCACGAAAACGAGATGTGACGAACATATGATATATTCGTCTCAAATAACTAAAAGTCATTCACATAAACAGTCCGTTCGACATTATTTAAATATCCCTAAACATACGGTTTGCGTATTTTATTTGGCTAAATCGGTCTAGTTTTAACCGGCGGTCTCGAAGGACCAAAAATTTCCACGAATCCGATAAACACTCCAAATGGTCCAGCGCTGAACTATTGATCCTATTCAGTTTTGATACACGATCGACGGACAGTACGATTCCATTGCTAGTTAGGTCAGGAGGGTGACCAATTTCAACGGTTTTTGTGGACGTTTTGTTTTATCTATCGTTTGATTTTAATAAGACGTTTTAATGTACAAATACCATAACTCAGGAAACAAGTTCGAAGCTTTATATTATACTCAATGAGGATATATATTTTTCAAATCATTGAAACGTATGAAAGGCTATTAATTAGAACGCCTTGAACTATTTCCGAGTATAAAGAAAATGAATGAATTTAGAATTGAGATCAATTGACAAGTAAGGAGAAATCAGTAAATCTTAATAATATATATAAACATATTAAAGAATCAGGAAAAACGTGACTCTAAAGGAAATCAGTTTTAAAGGACAAATATTATATTAGTGTAGGTCAAGTAACTGTTTATAATTCATAACCTCATATACAACAAGAAAAACCACATCAACAGGATTTTAAATAGATCTAATCCATACTTATACTATGAATATATGAATCTGATCATAGCGTTGTCCATGTGATTTGTGAATAAAAAAATATTCGGAAGATATTGATTCAGTATCTGAAGAAAATACTTCTTCGTTAAGGGACTCAAGAGTTACCGTTGTGACTGCTTTCAAGGTGTGTGTAAGATATTTTAAAATAGAAGCTTTATAAATTAGCCGATGCAGAACCACTTTTCGAAAATAAAATAATGGAATAGGTGTGAAAATCACTTACCCTATGTTAAGTAACATTATTGTAGTATTATTATGCAGACGCATTATTTTATATCCCACTAGCTGCGCCCCGCGGTTTCACCCGCGTAAGTCCGTATCCCGTAGGCATATCGGGATAAAAAGTTGCCTATATGTTATTCCAGTTATATGTTAGTCCAGCTGCTTATGTACCAAATTTCATAGCAATCGGTTCAGTAGTTTTTGAGTGAAAGAGCAACAAACACACGCACACATCCTTACAACTTTCGCAGGATGCTTTAATAGTACAAATATGTTTTTTTATTTCATTTCAATACACAACTGGAATCGGATAAAATACAATGATCGTAGAAAATCTAGTGCATTTTTATAGACAATATTAGGATCGTTGAAAAAAGGTCCGTCACTCAATACTTTTATCCACTTAAATCATGGACACTCATTATGATTCGACATTTAACCCGCAATGCAAATGCGCTGCTTCGCATTTCCATTACAGACGGTCTGTTTGTCATCCACATCAGATAAGTCTTTGACTTATCACATCGATAACTCATTGATTATGCGCAATTACAAACAAATACATGTCAATTGATACTCTTTATTGAACCTCTAGTTCTTACCCGTGACCTTTTTCGATTAGATTTTACCGCTCGATGAAGTTTTTTTGATGCGAAGTTAGCGTTTATGGGTTAAGAGATTTTTATGAAGCATTTACATGGGATATTCTATGATGTTAAGTATGTTCTATGGCTTTCCAGAACTTTTATTTATTTATTTTATTTATTTATTGTTAGTACAGAAAACAAAACTTTTTACAAAATATTTTGCGATGTGAAACCAAGGTTTGTAACAACGCTTACTTCATTATATTTCCGAAGCTATCCTTACCCTTGTGGCAGCCTCTTCTAAAAACATTGTTTATGGCTACTGTAGGAGATTAATCCACTCTGCGTTATTTACTATTGCCATTATACATATGCCCTGCCACACCTTCTGTTACACGGGTTTAGTGTTCAGAGAATTTAAAAAAAAATACATTTCCTTATTCCGACAATATCAGTGAGATCAGTATCAACAAAACAACAGCAGTGAACTGCAGGTTTCCAGTGCAGTGTCGTAATTTATTAAACAATAGCATTTTTCAGAAAGAAATATATATAAATAAATACATGTATAGACTATTGATGATGATGAAAAACTTAATTCTAATTGCGTTCTAATTCGGCACTAGTGAAAGTAACTTATCTAACACCTGGATAAATGTTCTAGATACTAGAATAGAAAGTCGCTGAAGTAACAATGACATGACAACAGTCAAATTGTCTGAAGACATGTTTATGTGCCAATAGCACGATCATAATTTTGAACGGCGAATGATTTATAATATTCGGGCTAATGACCAATTAATTAATTTCATATATTGTAAAATTGTTTCTAGTTTGTTTCACTTCGGTATTGGATAAGGCACGATGGGATTGTTATCGCCTTTTAACCTAAATTAAGATGGAAAAAAGCCTTCTTAAAGCACAGAATAATAAGCCTAAAATGAGACAATTTGTATCAATAATATCTGTATAATAAAAAAATTTTAATGACTGGAAGTAATTCAAGTGTCTTTGTATGTCAGTCAGAAGCAATCCATATCAGGGTTGGATAAAATTTACAAAACACCAAGCCAGAAAGATCGAGCATACTATTTATGGAAGAAACATGAAGTTTGTACAAAAAAGACATTAAAATTCTTCACATTGCGCCATCGATTTACAACAAATGTGTTTTTGATTGAGCAAACTCTGCCATTTTATCCGAAAACTTTGCGCAAGTGATATTAACCTCATTCAGTTGGAGTGGGTGGTGAATTTATTGTCACCGTTGGCCATAGACTATAGATCCGACTTCCCAGAGCATGCGTAAGTGCACCAGGCGTTAACTTTTATTTTGTCTCGTTTTCTTGCCAACTTGGCGTAGGTTATTGACTCCAAACGCATAGCACGCGAAGTGGGGTGAAATTATTTACTCTGATCCATTTATGTTTGCATTATTTAAAGAATATTTATTTGTATGGTAAATTATGTATCCAGTTTAGTAATTATAAATACGATGACTCGAACGATTTTAGTAATACGTTGACCCACTTTGATCTGCAGGCGACACGTTCAAAGATGAATGCGTCTGGCAGTTATTACGCGCAATTTTAGACCTTAGTATTTAAGATAATTCGCGCTATTTTTAGCATCAAAACTCGATTAGGAATACCGTTACACACGTTTGTGTTTAAGTAGAATATGCTAATGAATATTTTGGTCCAAAAACGACAGTAATATAGGCCGGAATGAAATAAAGTGGGTGAAGATGTCGTTATGTAAACAGATAAAACTTCATTCGCAACATCAATTCATACAATCTAACAAAAGTCACGTCAGCTGAATGCTTATAGAATTAATGACACATAATATAATGCTTACTCAATCATAAAAATTACCTACATTTCAAAATGTTCTCCTATAATTTTTGTAACTTTACCACGTATACCGTCCAATTGTTTAGTAAACCGAAAACCCCTAACTGTTATCGCTGCAACCCGCAACAATATAGCGGGCCACGTGACGCGGCGTGAAAATAACATTGCATTTCATACAATTCTCAGCCTACGCGCATAGCAACCGTTGCGCAAGGTTAGCCCGCGCGGTCAAACGCAGCGGCCAATCAGATCGCGCGACAACGCTGACGTCAGCAACACGCCTGCGCGCGCCTCCGTCGCCATCTTGACGAAACTGTATGATATATCTAACATTGCCCCGAATAACCAGTGATTAGTGATGACGCGAAACCGCCAAAATAAAACAATCGAGTGTTATCACTGTGTCAATACTCGGGGTCTTACGATTTATACTTTTTATCCTCAAATTACAAGTCATGACTGATGACGCGAAGTCACCAAAATAAAACAATGAAGTGTTATTTATCATTTTGTCAATTTATCGCACATTTTCCGGGTTGTACATAAGGCGACAAGGACAAGGTTAAGTAAAGTTGTTCGAATTTGCGGAATTAAAAATGGCATGCCCATAATTTCGATAAGGATACGCAAACAGCTTAACAAATAACACTGGAGGGAAAATCTCGAATTTTGTAGAGGTTTTTGTATTACTTTGAATACAAAGTTATGCAAAAAAGCAATTACCTACTGTATACCCACTATGATTATTGCAAGTATAAAAATATATTATCTATTGATCATACAGATACCTAATCATAAAAAAATAATATTTTTATTAGACTAATTGTTAGTCAACAGAAAATTAAAAACTATCCATCACAATGAAAATAATCAAAGAATACATTTGGGATAAACCCAAGTTATAAATTGAACAATAAAATATTTAAAACCCCGTTAATTTAGTTGCCAAGTAAATTATATTTGTCCTATAAAAGGTCGCACAATAAAGAAGATTCGAGAGCTCGAAGTCAGCGCTTAAGAGCAACGTCCTAAACAAATTAGTACCTACTCGTACATCCCTGCCATTTAACACATACCTATCACGTAACAAAATATTTTCCACAGCATCGGAATATTTAATATTTTCCATAGGTATTATCGGAACATTGTTTAAATAATTTATTTCAAAATACATTTCAAATTAAAAACTAAATAACTCTTCTAAAATTTTCAAAACATTTCTAAAGTAAATATCCTATTTCACATGTAAGTGAATTGATTGAAACTATATTTACTTATCAAGAAAAGATGCACAGAAATCTATTTTAAACTTACCCATCATATTAGACATGAATTTGGATCTATCCATCGGCGGCACCCACTTGGAGGCCATGGGCAGGATGGCCGGCCAGGTCGCACCCAGGAGGAACCCCAGGACCACGCGCAGTGCCACTATCCAGCCGAAGCCTAGAGCAGCTGCCCATGGTGACAGCAGGGTGAGGATGCTGGCCAGCAGAGTGCTGTAGCCGAAGACTCGCCTAGAGGAGAAGTCATTAAGATAATAAGTCAAAGAAACAACGGAAAATTTTAGAAGGTCTTGGTGCAAAAAGACAATAAATCCGAAAAGATGTACTGTCATAACCTGTTTGTAGATCATTAACTTAAATCATTCAACACCAATGGCGATCATAATCAAAACACGAATACACTACCATTTACAAACATCGCACTACTATTTCATAACAGAGAACCATGAGAAAATCTAAAATTGTATCAAAGAAAGCAGTTCGCGTTCACGCTATAGTTAATATGTGATATCATGAGCACCCGCCCACATTGTCTTGCAAAAACAAACACGCATATTTCATCCATGGACGCACACAATGACACGATAGCGCCATTCGTTTAGCCCGCATCGCCTTCGAGAATGTTCCATGAATCATTTTTCGCTATGCCAGTTACTCTGGGCATCCGTTTTTGCATTTCTATG
Organism: Zerene cesonia; assembly: GCF_012273895.1. Taxonomy (NCBI): domain Eukaryota; kingdom Metazoa; phylum Arthropoda; class Insecta; order Lepidoptera; family Pieridae; genus Zerene; species Zerene cesonia. Next base: position 1,321,158 of record NC_052106.1, on the reverse strand, counting down.
CTGATCGACACTTGCTTTTGAAATTGCATTAGCAAAAGAGCGATCTGTTTTCAAAACAAGGAATAAACAGTTTTGTGGTTGGATTCACCGATTCTAGGTTACTATGTTTGTCTTTAAATAAACAATGAGAAATAAATGACGTGCGTTCAATTTAGCTGCACCTGCTGTATTCAGAGCAATTAAGAATTGCTACTGGAGACAAAACAATGACGGAGAACTGTGACAATCATAATAATTCGATCAATTCATCAGTTTCATTAAATGACCATTTCTGCGGAACTGATTTTAATTTATCAATTGAGCCGTTCGTTCGTGAGATCGTTTAATGTCGTTTAAAGAATGGTGGGATTTATTCATAACCTCGGTTTGCACGTCAAACAAGTTTCAGCAAATACTCAGTTGCAAACGTATGTCAAACTTAAAATTTGAACTTGGCGACCCAGATAGCGGCTTACTCATCAGATTACTCATAAACCGGTGTTCGCTATCATACCCCTCGGTTACATGATTGACGCCCGCTCACTGTATATCAAAATAAGTAAGCTTGACTAAAGCCAGTATTTTTCAAAGTGGGCCCTAACGCCCCTTAGTCGACGCTGAATACATAGAGCGTTGCGGTGAAAATAGGGGGTGGCTGAATATTTTATTTGTTTAACTTGTAACTTCAAATATTCTAAAATTAAAGTAAGTACTACTAAATACCATTGATTCTAATAAATTGACGTTGGATATTCGAAGAGCGAAATTATTGTTTTGCTAGTTTCGTTTATATAATCTCCCCAATTCTATAAAAAACAACTAATTTATTTAAGGGGCTTTAAACGAAAATAAGTTTGAAGACCAGTGTTTTATAATCCTTGGGATTTACAGATTCTGTATTGTAACCTCTATCGTATTTGAACTTTTTGGAATAAATATCGATTTTTGGAGAACTACTGAATTGCGGCAGAATTTATGTAGAAAGTTGATAAGTGTTTTTTTTTTTGTAAGTAATTGCTGACTTAGTACACCTATCCAGTGAGCATAATTATTCCAGCAATTAACTCAATATAAATATTATGAATAAACTTATGTCACTGATTGGATACCATCATACCTCCCAGCCATCACTAGACTCTTTAATTGCCAGTAATAAATTAGCGCAATTTAAATCGATGACAAGGACCAAAACTGTACATTATGTCTCGTTGACTTGCGACCCTTCTATTAATTGTTCAAGAAAGTTCGGCGTAGTTTGTGTACCAGCTGCTCTCTGCTGTGGATTCACCTTTATCACCCCTTATGTAACTCTAAGTAGTACAGAAAACAGTTTGCATAATTGAAATTTGCTGTGTCTCCTCTCCATTGCTTTATACGCGCAAGGGCTAAATGATTTCTAATTTCACCAATTGTATTATGGAATAATGAATACTTATACATGAAAATAAAGTGTGACGCAACGATCTTCTAATTTATAGCATCTTCATCGTCTCATCCATGCTTACGTCAAACAGTTATATTAAACTCAAGGTCGAAGCTTTATTATTCACAAAATATAGCGCACTAACAAAAGTTCACACTTACTTTTTTTGATTAATGTTTTTTTTAATATGACATACAAATATATATCCTACATAACATTATGTGCGTTTAAAATTTTCGCATTTAAAATATAAACTCAAAACTCAACATATAATTTTCAACTAGACTTCTAATAAAAGCACTTTTGAATCGTCACACAGTTAACATTTACCACCGGATCGGAAGGCAGTTTCTACAGAGAAGAACCGGCATGAAACTCTGTAGTTGTTCTTTTAAAATAATATCAATTTTACATATTAATTCTACATCATATGTAACATGTACATAACATTGATGCCAATGAACAGACCTGTAGTTCCTAAGATACAACATTCCATGGATTGTCATCTTCCATATATTCATTAATGCCATTTAAAGTAGGCTCTCCGAACATATACGTTTTTAATATAGTTTTTGAATTTAGGACTACTAAACGATTTAATACTATGAGGAAAACTGTTGTATACGCGTATACCTTGTCTCATAAATGAATTTTTTACTTTACTAAGCCGGAAAACAGGCACTTCAATTTTATTTCTGTTCCTCGTGTCATTACTATGTCTATCACCTACTTTTGTATGTTTTTATATGTTACATATGGGTTAATATTTTTTTATTGATACTTTAATTCCTGCAACGACCAATTAATATTTATAACATAGATTATAAAACACCTTGCATACAAAACAATACATGTCAATTTAAAATATAATTCATCGATTAAAAAACCGGATCAACATGATGTTACCGACTTGCATAAATTTTAATCGATTTTTGCGGTCGTCGTACTTAAAATCGATAATTTGCATACCTGTGGCATGCAATCAGCTGTCATACTTCACCTGGTTGCCCTGGGAGTCATCCCGTTATTTATTAGGACGTCGTTTTATTTAAATTCTCAAAATGCTTGAGCATGTTGTCGTATTTATAACACTTTATAATTAAGCAACAAATAAATCCTTCGAGCATCCTTACTGATTATTTTTTTATTATTACAATAAAGATAATTTACTAAAAAAGTAATACATGTTAATATTATGGAGGTTTTATTAAGTGTCGTTACGCAATTTATTTCAGTCGTCTTAATTAAGCTTACTCGTTCTTCAGAATTATTTTTCTGAGACATTGCTTCTTTCTTCAAATTACTTATCGTACAATAAGCGACATTATTTCATATATCAGTAAAAATAAGGTCCATATTCACCTGGCGCCTATCACCTCCGCCAGTCGTCCACCCGGCACCTCTGTGAGCACGTAACCCCAGAAGAAGGAACCCAGGAGGTGGTTCTTTTGCTTCGTGTCCCAGTGGTAGCGGGTTTGTTGGATGTGCTCTGGATGCTGAAAGTTCTTTTAAGTAAACATCTTTTTACATCGCTGTTTGCTTATAGTTACTTGTAATCGACGATAAATAAGTAAAATTGTATTATTTCTTTACCTTTGTGGCCTTTATTTATGTAGCTATTTGTTATGTCATAGTTGGCAATGGAGCTCGTGTGTCGCCTGATAGCATTACTTAACTACACTACCACAGAAGTTAGGAGATCAGATAAATGGAAGCAAAACAGTGTGATCGATCAATCTTCATGTCTGGACAGGGACACACCCACATTAAATGGTATTACTTCTAGGTATAATATATTGGACTATGAGCTTATTCTGTATCATTATTTTAACACGCTATTATTAGCTTCACCTGTCTGTTTGTATGTCGGTTACATATTTCTTTACGCACAAATTTGACACACTTTAAACAAACAGACTTCATTCAAAATTTGTACACTTATGAAGGATCGGTGACTAAACAATAATTTCATGAATTTGAGATCGCTAGGATTAAATCAAAATATTTAAATAGTTAAAACTCAAAGGTGACTGACTGACATAGTGGGCTATCAACGCATGCCCCAATCTACTGGACGCATCAGGCTGAAAGGATTTTGATAAATTCTACCCCCAAGGGGACAAAAGAGGGGATGGGGAACCCGTGCGAGAGAATTTAGTAGATTCAGAGTTCTGACATTGAAACGTGTTTTTAGTTTTTTAATTATGTTTGATGTTGTTTGTGTTCACATCACTGCCAAAGATTTTATTCCATAAATGTTTGTAGACTTATTTTCAGCAAAAATTTTAACACTTTATTTAATACAATTCCAGCTGAACGCCCTAAATAGAGGTTATCACATTGGTTTGTCATTCTGTAAACAATTTACAGAATAGTCGATATAATATAGTGCTTTCAGTAGTTAATACGATACAGGTATTTTTATCCAAGTGTAAATCTATTTATTTTAATTGTTACACTATAAAAAAATAATTATTATATATCACAGAAATCGTGCATTGACAGTAGGTATGTTTCTTTAGATCGATTTTTGTGACATTTATGTGTGTTCTGGTAGATTCTAGAATTATTTAGACATAAACCAAACGCGAGCGAAGCCGCGGCTAAAGCTTGTTACAACATAGCATCTTATTCATTTAAAATTAATTTCACATTAAACATTATATTAACAGCTTAGGAAGTATGAACAGCTTATTATTACTGCCAATTATTACGCTATTATTATTTCTGCCAATCGCTTGCATTTTAACCCGCCCTTCTCTATAAGAATATCTAATATATAAAATTCTCGTGTCACAGTTTTCGTTGCCATACTCCTCCGAAACGGCTTGACCGATTTTGATGAAATTTTTTTGTGGTTATCCGGTATCTATGAGAATCGGCCAACATCTATTTTTCATCTCCCTAAATGATAAGAGTAAGGCAGAACAGCGTTTGCCGGGTGCAGCTAGTATGATATATGAATGAATCAGTCTCCAATAATCCCAAAATAATGAACACAATTAACATAAAAACATACATAATTCATAAACACCCAAAAACGAAAGGAACGTCGGGTAAATGAACTGCAAATAATTGAATGACTCAGCAGAATACAGAGCGCTTCTTGGAACCTCTTTTGTTTGAAAGGAAACAAAAATCAACACGAGAATTTACCTGTTTAGAGTATAAGGATTAATTATCTTCTAATGTAACTTATAATTGAGCTAAGTGCAGGATAATTGATGCTAGTTATGTGATCTTTGCGGTTTTAATGGGCATGATATGTAGGTATATAGGTTTAAAGGGAACTTTACTAGATTTAGTAGTTTAATAGCCTGTATATAGCGTTCTTTCAGAAATGGACCGTGTAATGCCACAAATTAGATTAGATTATTTAATTCTTGAGATTAGCACGTCCAAACAAACAAACTATTCAGCTTTATATTATTTCTAGCGGTCCGCCCAGGTTCGCCTGTGGTACATATATAGATGCATACATGAATGCCAGATGAATTTTCGAAATCGGTTGAGCATTTGCGTGTGAAAACATTACAAACATACCTATATACAAAAACAATTTTAAAAAGATACATATGCTGTAGAAGTATACAAATGCTGTTTCATATTGCATTCATAATAAAAAATTCCCGTATTCCAATCAAAAAAGAAGATTAGATACTTTTCTGTCTTAGTTGAAACTCGTTTTTTTATACGTATTTATACGTATAACGCCAAGTCACTTTCTGCGTCTATCTCTATGTATGTATGCTTAGATATTTAAAACTACACAACGGATTTTGATCGTTATTTTTTTTAATAGACAGTGTTTTAATAGGTTTATATGTATGTTATTATACACATTATTATTTAGTAGGCTATTAAACTGCTCTGAATTATACGCGTGCGAAGCCGCGGGCAACCGCTAATATCTATATAGCACCAACCTCTGTAACGTTCAAGGAGTCCGTGAGGTTCGCGGCAGCCTGCAGGTCTTTCTCGTCGAAGATCATCTCCACGATCGCGATGGTGAGGTTGACGCGCAGGGCGTAGTTCAGCATGAACCCGAGTAGCACCATCAGGTTCAGCACTTGGACGCATGTTAGGCAACCTGGAACAATAATGTCGAACTCAAACTCAAACATTTATTAAATCAATTCTGATACGCACTGTTGAATCGTCATAACATAGATTTAACATTTACCACCGGTAAGTGAAGCAGTTTCTACAGTGTCATTTATGATATAACAAGCTTCCAGCGTTGTAAGAGAACAGATAGACAGTAACTCTAACTATGACCTTTTTCGGATATCAAACTATGCTATTAATTTTTCCAAGTCGCCAATATAATATCCTTCTCCTACTATCCTACTAATATTATAAATGCGAAAGTTTGTAAGGATGTGTGTGTGTTTTTTCCTCTTTCACGCAAAAACTACTGAACCGATTGCAATGAAATTTGGTACGTAGATATCTGGACAACTGGAATAACACATAGGCGACTTTTTATCCCGATATTCCTACGGGATACGGAGTTACGCGGGTGAAACTGCGGGGCGAAGCTAGTAATATAATAAGTACTCTTGAAACTCAACAGGTAATCTAGACTTATATTTCAATGGATTATTATAAACCTAACCTTATTTATAACAAACAGTTTTTTTTATAACAAACAGATGTTGTAATTATTATTGTAGTATAGGCTGAAACTAGCTAACTTACATACCCACTCGAAGACCCTTTAAAATTTGCAATCAACCCTTTAGATATTATCTCAATAGGCGAGATCTTTCTACCTATGCAAATTCCTTGACACAACATTATGCTCTGCATATGTAAGGGAAGGGTAAAAATACTACGCAAAGATCTTGTGAGGGTAGTTGTTACGCAAACTATGTAGGTATGGCAACTGAGATGCACAGTCTTTATTATATTGATATACTATTTAGTCTATAACATAGTACTTTCTTGTATTTGATTTTACACGAGTATTATATATTTAAAACTTTTAAATGCGATTTATTCATTGTATTATTAACACGACGTTTCGAACACTTTACAGCGAGCGTGGTCACGGGACACTTATTCAGTCGTTTAAAATCCGTTAAAAAGTTTTTAATTTCTGAAAGTCTACAACAGTTCATCGATAAAAGACCTTTACTATACGTCCCTTACTGTTGTATAATGGAATTTCTATGTATTTACAATTTGCTTTCTTTCGTTTTTAATGTCATAGCGGCTAACTGAGCTTTGGTTCATCTGGTGGTAAGCGATCACCAACGCGCATTGCGCTGCCCGCTTTTAAGTGACTGAGGATATGGAAAGGATTGATGAAAGGGAGGGAGGAATGGACTGGGACGGGTGAGGAAAAGAAAACGGGCCTCCGGCTCCGAACGACCGAAGAAACCATAGCAGCATGCTACTATTTCACGACGATCTACCGTGGTGTGGACTACCTTCCCTGGTGCGATCTGGCCCAATTCGTTCCGTTTCATGCTTAATTTCACATTCTGTAGGAGTGTAAATCCCACTTTTTAGAAGTTGTTATTGGATTGCGATTTATATGTTGTTATGTATATACATGATTATTTATTTTATTTCATACGTGAGTAGTAAAAGTTTTATTAGCTCATAATAATATTCTAATGTAATTTTATTATATGGCGAGGTTGTGGTGACCCACTTAAAACCGAGCTATAAATATTTTTTTATTTATTTATGGACATTTTTATAATAATGTCATGCATATATTGTTGTATTACGACATCTGTTTGCACCAAATACGATACAAGGACGAATTTGTTGATAAACTGACGCAAATTTTATCCGTATTTTTTAAATATTTCATTCGAAATGTCAAACCGGTTTTTTTTTCAATCAATTCATATATCATATGCTACATTAGCATTTGTATACAATAAAATCTCCAATATAGTCGGTATCATCTGGTTTAATCCAGATTATTGTGATCAAATTCGAATTACCTAATTTGGGATGCAAAGGTAAACGAACATTTATGAGGTTTATTGAAGTAAATATTATGAAGATGTAAATACGTTTATGATTCACTCACTTGTATTATCTATATCTTTACTAATGTTATAAAGAAAGAAGATTTGTATGCGATAAGTATGTTTGTTTATTTATTTATTTATTTATAACACTTTATGTGATATAAAGGAGAAGGTACTCGAATGTATTTTTGTTTTGTATTTATTATCTCATTACATTTTAATGGGTGTACCAATTTTGGTGTTATTTATTTGAAATCAATTAAATTGGGACCACTTGGCGGTCCCAATAAAATTTTACCTATCTAGTTTTGTAAATTTTCAGGCGTTATAGTTTTTTGCTGAAAATAATTAATACTAACGAAATCAACGAAACGTATCTTATAAGAACTCTTTACAAAACCAACCTCCACAATACATTACCCGGCATTGTAATAAACCAGAACAATAAAGTTTCCAAAAGCAATCAATTCGCATCAAATTCACGGTCTAGACTGAAAAATGTTTACAAGCGCACTGAACGCACTAACCACCAAGTTACCAAGGTTAAACAACACGTATGACGCTGGTGAACATTTTACAAAAAAATTTGGCAAGTCTCGTTTATGTGGAAGCCGAAAATAACTTTGATTTACGGCACATGTTGATTAATATTTGGATAACTGGTATAAATGCATAGAAACTACGTAAAAACTACGTACGTAAAGCAAAATATCAATTACACCTATTTTGATAAAAAAAAAATATCATTTTTAAACAAACGGTTACAATTATTTATTCATGTTAAACTAGCCCCCCGCTTTGCGCGGCTGCAATAATAAATATGCATATAAACCTTCTTCACTCATAACTCAAGAACGACTGAACCGATTATGTAGTAATCATCAAATAATGTACTTACTAGTAAATACGTTTCATGGATTTCAAATTTACAGAGGTACCAGAAGCCACGCTTCAAGCTTATCAGATGCGGTTATCAATAGGAAATACGATAGCTGCAAATAGCGTAGCAAGTGCCACCGAGTTGCTGACCCACACATAATGGGTTACATTTTACAATGTACATTCAGTACTGCTTAAATTTTGTTGCAAAAATTTGTTTTGTTTGCGCGTGCCCTCATTTCAACCACTATAGTCATAAATTTGAACAGAAATTGTATGTAAGTCTACAACTAAAACCTTTTATGCATCTTTTTCTAATGGATAATATTGACTACGAATATATAAATAAGTACCAAATTTGCTTGCAATATTTTATTATTTAATATATACGGATGTTTTTGATTTATACAAATAAAGTAAACAAGTTGAGGCAGTAACGAAAACTGACAAAAATATTACGTTATACACATAAATAGGTCATAAATCAAATGGTGCTTCCTACACCTATAAGAATTTAGTATAATAGATAATATTATGTCAAAAGTCAGCTTATCTCTTATCAACGGACAAGGAAGTAATGTACCGGTAGACATTTCAATAAAACACGTGAACCATCGTTAATTCTGAATGTAATTTAGAGTTACACGTTCATTTATTATTTTTAATTGGATCCCAGATGGATTAATGTGTGTGCTATTGTATTTAATGGGGATATGAAAAAGTCTCTATTGTATTATTACGTAAGTATAGTGTGTTGAGAAATTAAAACTTATAACCAATTAAAAATCTGATTTATTCATTGCGTGTTCACATTTATAACTAGACCATTAAATTATCACACTATTCACACTAATACTATAAATGTGAAAGTTTCTTTGTTTGGATGTTTGTTCGTCAACCACGCTGAAACGACTGAAAGGATTTTCATGAAATTTGATATAGAGACAGGGTATGAGCTGACTTGGGTGGTAGGATTATTTTTTTGCCGATCTAATGCTCCTTTAGGATAAAACAAGAATCTTGACATCCGGGCGGAGCCGGGACGTGCGTCTAATTATTTATAAAAAGGAAGTATCTTTATCAAAACCAAGATAGAAAAAAAAACAGAATTCTTAAGGAAATCAACAATGAAATTCAATATCTTTAGTTCCATGTTTGCCATTTCTAAGATAAGTTGGTGGCGCTGTACAGTTCTGTAGGTTCAAGGACATATACAAAATGAGACACAACTTAAGAAATTTAGTTGGAACATTGTTTAAGAAGACTATGAAAAGAAACACCGTGAAAAGAAAACAGTAGGTATGGTATTCATCATGAAACTAATTGAATAATTGCTCCATTCGTATTGAAATACTCGCTTACACCGAAAACATTGAACCTCAGGTAACAGCGGTTTTTTTCTCCTTAACAAGGTGCGATGGAGCTGAATGAATCGCTTCACGCATTAACGATTCTGTGAAACCCAGTTCGTTTAGGTTCTGAGAAATTGCTTTATTTGAGACGGCGATTTTTAGCATAGTCCGATGTCTCATCGAGGTCTGCACGATTTCTTTATTTGGCTCCAAAAACTCCATGTCTAACATAAATTAGCAGCTCCAGGTATTTTTAAAATCTAATTCCGCATAAATTACACAAACTGATACCGCTATTATTTCGCCAGTTAACGAAGCGCACAGAATCTATGCATCGCTTTTTGGTGGACGCCATGTAATCGGGTAAAACGGTTCGAATCAATATTCTTATTCCGGATATAAATATACCAACAACGATACAATCTTAAATAGAATCTACAATCTTAAACCTCCACATGCTTAAATAAAGATCTCTAAAATATATACCCTAAATATTGGATGAACATGACTACGCAGTTAACTATGTGGTATATTATAATATAGTATATAATACATGTTATTATACACAGCGGAACATAGTGACAAACAATAATTTATCACTATTACAAAACCGTCTTATCGGCGACACGTCATCTGACATCAGACGACAATCGGTGACGTGAGTGGTACATGGAATAAACAAACAAGACGTAATTAAAGTGTTTGATGATGATATAAGTGGAAAAAATCCGTTTTCCACAGCGGAGGGACAATTTATTTAAATTGTGCTATACAGACATATAACATATTATAAGATAGTTTGAATAACTTTCGAGTTTCATCCCTTTCTCGGTCCAAGCGGTGATAGTTTGAATTGAAACAAATGACTATTTAAGAACAATTGTAAAAAAAAATAATTTAAATAAAAGAGTTTGATTTTGTGTTAATGGAAGTCAGAATTTAATATTTTCATTATCAATAAAATATATCGAAAAAAATGTATACACACGTAAATAATTACTTACATAAAATGCAGCTTTTCATCCGTTACAACAGCCCTACTTATATAAAATTTCTCTGGAATAATCCATAGTATTGCATAAATTATTATTACAATAATAAATAAACAATAAATATATAAAAACATAGCATTCCGTAATCCAATGTATGTGCTCAAATAATTAATAGGATCACGTTGTAGAAATAAATATACTTTCTCGGGGACGCAGTTCTTGGCATCTCGACAACTTGCCAGTTGGTAATTGTAACAATTACGTCTCAACTTTTATACGCACTTATTCTGAATGCTTTTTGCGAATCTTCAAAACTTTTTTTTTTTATGTCATAGCGGGCAACTGAGCTGGTGGTTCGCCGGATGATAAGCGATCACCACCGCCCATAAACATTCGCAAAAGCGAATGCGCTGCCCGCTTTTATGGAGTAAGGGAAAAGGAAAGGATTAACGACTGGAAAGAAGGAATGGACTAGGACGGGTGAGGAAAAGGAAACGGGCCTCCGGCTCCCCCACTCACCGGACGAAACACAGTGGCATGCCACTATTTCACGTCGGCTTTCTGTGAGGATGTGGTACTTCCCCGGTGCGAGCTGGCCCCATTCGTGCCGAAGCGTGCTCGACTCCCACATACAGATGTTGTTTGTTACACATTAAGATTACAATAAATTGATTTCTCAATTTATCTACACATGTGGATAACATCACACTGCTTAAAACGGTGAATGAAAACATCGTGAGGAAACCGGCATGTCCAAGAATCGAAAGTTCGACGACATGTGTCATCTGCCAACTTGCACTTGGCCAGCGTGGCGGATTACGGCCTGAACTCTATCAGGAGGCCTGTGTCCCAGCAGTGGGAACATATATGGGATGATGTTGATGATTACAAATTTCTTCGCAATCCTTTTTACTTCAATATTATTATTAAAAGAAAATGCCTCATGTATGGAAATATCATGCAGCTAAGCAAAATAATCCACATAGTTTATAGAATAATACATAATATCCATTTAAACTCACGCGCATTATCTCACAATCGCAAGCGGAAGCTAATCCTTTGATTCTAAGAAATTATGATCATAACGACTGGCCTTATCCGATGCGACCTCGAGGTAATGTCGATCCTTACATGTATATAGAAGGAACTGTTCAATTAGTGAGCTTTCAGAATACACGACTGTTGGTTTCTAAGAGCAATGCATATATCCATAAGTAATATAACCTCTTAAAGGTTCTACAAATCTCTTGCGTGCATTTAAACAAATTATTAGGTACAGTATTTTTTTTATTTTCTATAGGCTTATCATCTTCATTCTATAGCATAATCTATACGCTTGTATGCCACACTTTGCTGAGAAACTATGGCTATTACTACTATGGGTTTTAAAATAGCATTTATTATTCATGTCACCAACCATGAAACATTAGAAGTTTGATAATTTAGGTTGAGAACTTGGCGAAGTCTCTTAATAAGTTTCTGAATCAAAATCAAACCACAAAACCGCAACATAAAGGAGCAAACAATATTTTATGAGTCACGTTGCTTTTTTAGCCTAAAAATATTTCGCTCAATATTTATGATTTTTTCGACCAGACTCAAAAAACCCATTGGTTATATATGATAAATATTTTAATGCAATATGAATTGATATTATCATTAGAGTGTATGGGGTAGTTATAAGGTAATCTATTTTTTTAGGGTACTTAGAATTAGTTACTAGTATAGTCGTGTTTTTCGTGATCGTCCCCTTTCAACTAGTAACGGTTCAACGAAGTTTCTTTTATATTACCCATTCGCACACTACAACATATATTGTAATCATTATATGTTTGTAGCGACATACATATTATATCTACTAAAATATTTCATTTATAGAAAGTATATTTTATAAAATTTAATATGCAACATATATTCATATCCTAAACTCATAGCAAATTATATCTATCATAAAACGAATGAACAGCTGGGTTTTACCAGCTTTCGTTTTACAAAACACATACAAGGAAAAAGCTCACATTAT
>NC_052106.1:1302591-1307517 GCF_012273895.1 Zerene cesonia | reverse complement strand
ATTCTGTTATTAATATTAAAATATTATTAATTCTCATCACGACATACGATCACGATTATTTTAATGACCCAGACGAATTTCGCATTGTACACTGCCCAGTCTGTAATCTTTGTCGGAAATGTTTAAAATATCTTGTGATGCCCTCGAATTAAGATTACGCGAAGATTTTTATGACATCATGTGTGTTAGAACACCGCAAAAATATCAAAAGCGGAAAATGCAGTTTGAATTATTAGTAACTATAAAATATATGTATTGTTTTTATCTTGGAAACAGTGTTTGTCTGTATTGAAAAATATATACCAAACCAATTGCATCAGCAGTAAATTTTTCTAATGGACTCTATGTGGTTATTTAGTAATCTGTGATTAAACGATGAAAGTCTCATCTATGTCTGAATATATAAGATATGCAGCTTATGAGTGTCATGAATTGAATGAACTTCAGTTAATTATCTTAGTGCCAATATTTTATATGCATCCATATAATTTATGTACGCTTGATAATTTATATTCATCCAAACATTTAAGTTTGCAAAGAAGCGCAAACCGGTTATAAATATAACTAACGACATGTGGTTAATACAGTTTACAATTGAATATCAAGAGATTTTCCTCATTGTATTACTTACGTATATTATATGCGGTCGCCACTACTTCAAAAAAAGGAGGACATTATCAATTTGTCTGTATTATTGGTGTTTGTCAACTCATAACTTATTACTTGTTGAACCGATTGTTATGATTCTTGCATTAAAAAAGAACTATTTTCGGATTCCGGGTTTAATTTTACGAGTCATCTAAACCAAGCGTGTAATATTCTCAAGTTTCCTTAAATATGTACGAGTCTTGTTATCCATTTACTTACTTGTATACAACGTATGAAAATAACAGAAGATTTATTTATTTCATTTTAACTTATACAATTTTTAATGTCATTTTGTTATCGTAAAATAACATTAAAGACAGATGATAAAAATTTAATTCTCGTGTACGATATTATATTTAAACCAAAAACCATTCGGTATACTACAACTGTCTTAGACCAACCAAATAACCAATATGTACAGAATATTTCTCACACAACCACAAAGCCCATAATATCTTGCTATTCGCTACTCGTGTAAATGCAATCCATTAGCGACCGTTAACCGCTTAGCGATGCATTAGCCTGCCATAACTATGTACCTACTATGTACTCACTACTTTGAGATAGAGTAACGCCAGTTGACAGTTTATGGAGGACCGTGTTCTTTTCTCATCCTTCCCAGTACCTTTTTTATTCCCATCGTCAAATCTTTTCTTATCCCTTACCCCTTAAAAGCGGGCAACGCATTCGCTTAAGCCACGTTCGTGGGCGGTGGTGATCGATCGTTGCCCACTCTAGCATAAAAGAATTTCTTAGCGATTGTTACATATATGCTTACTAAAGAATATTCAAAAACGCCAGGGTATGTTGAGGAAAATGAAATGAGCCTTCAACATTTTTCAGTCTTATAGGTATTTTGGAACTTTTAATTCGTCTTGTTATAAATAAGATTGTATACCACAATTTCGTATTAATCTATTAGGTATATTAAAAAATTAATTATAAGTATTAAAAGTAAGTTTAGTTTCACGGCTGCATTTGCTTTTGAGACTGATTTTTTTTTACATTCAAGATGGATTAATTAATTAAACATCTATTTTAAAATTAATCGTTTACTTACAGTAAAAATATTATTATAAGTTTCTAATTCTAATTTCGATTTCGCGGCTACACCTAGGCATCGCATGAACCGGTTTGCGAAAGTTTCACCTTATGGTAGCTTTAACATTACGGCAGGTCAAAAGCTACTTACTGCCTAAAGAAAACTTCGTGGGCTTATTATACCGTCAGTATAGGAAAACTGGATACGAATGCGTTATATTTAATGTTTCTTTTATTATAATAAACATAATAGTTTGAAAAAACTAAAAAACACGCTTTAACAAAAATCATATTTTGCAAATTGAAAAATGGAATAATTTTATCAAATTAGTGTATTGTCATCGGTCCTCAATAAATCTACAAAGTTTGAACGAAATCTGGCCGTTTAAAGTGGGTCAAAATCGCGCCCAAAGAAGTCGGTTACAAACAAACATACAAACAAACATACAGGTGAAGCTAATAAAAAGCGTGTAAAAAAGACGATGGTTTGTAAGCTTTTTTACGTATGTTTGTCACTTTTCCACGCAGAAACAGTTGATCGGATCTGTGTGAAACTTGGTACATAAAAAGATTATAATAGTTTGGATTAGCACAAGCTATTCACCCGGGTGCTACGTCAGTAAAGGTGCTGGTTAAACATAAAACTATGTAACCAATTTCAATATCAGGTTGGAGTTTGAAAAAACAGATCTCAGCGAAGATAATAACACCGGGGCTGGAAATTATGGGGTGCAGCTATCCACGGCAGTGATGGTAGGGCCGAAATTTTGGTCTTTATGATAATGGAGCGGGTTCACCCTTCAGTTTCGTCAGGTAATGAAGATTTTGGGAACAAATAATGACCCCTATATATAGCACCATAGATAACATAATGCTATACTAGTAGTAGTCCTACTAATATTATAAATGCGAAAGTTTGTAAGGATGTGTGTTTATTGCTGATTCACGCAAAAGCTACTGAACCAATTGCAATGAAATTTGGTACGTAGACAGCTGGGCAACTGGAATAACATATAGACAACTTTTTATCCCGATATTCCTACGAGATAAGGACTTAGGTGGGTGAAACCGTGGGGCGCAGCTAGTAGTCTAAAAATTGTTTGTTGTTTGTTGTAATTTTTATGTAACTAGAGAATTTTTGTACAATCACTACTGGCTGCACTACTCGGCTTGGACCGGGTAGTCATTATCGCAATTGAAATAACATGAATTATCCTGAGAAATTTTGAAAGGATCCTGCCTCGTGATCGAATTTTTTCTATTCTTTCAAAATTTCTCATTTATAAAGCATTTCAATGCTATAAAACTAAAAATTAAAATTAAATGAATTATCCTATATTTTAGGAGTAGCTGGCGCAACACTGTTGATGCCCTCTGCCCCAGCTAGGGGACATAGGAACATAAGTCAAGTCAAGTCATCCTATATTTTAAGTTGAATCAGACTGTATGCTCATGGTGTGCAAATTTGAACAAAAACAGTTGAGTAGTATGGATATATCGATAGTTCTGCAGTCCAACGCGGACGCAAATAAATAATTTGAAAATGACACGAAATTTGTATATTATATATTTATTCGCTTCTCTTTTTATTCATATCTAGATGCGTTATTAAGTATAAAGCAAAGTCGCTTTCCGCGTCTCTCCCTATGTATGAATGTCTGCTTATCTTTAAAAATACACAACGGTTTGATGGGATGGGTTATTTTTAATAGCTAGAATGATAACATCTATTTAACTACTCCGTATTCAACGCTTGCGAAACCGTGGACAAAAGCTAGTCAATCATATAAATATCATATCTTTCTTCTACGCTTTTACAGATACTATTACGATCATACTATGTACTCAAAGCAATATCCCATAGTGATCTTCAGTAATTTAACCAGTAATATCTCTAAACACTGTACACTTACAATTCACATCCACGTTTATTGATACCTCAGTATAAATAAACACAATCGAATCTCGCGTCCGCTATAACCAATATTGTAAATAATATCTGCTTTCATACTTGTTTATATTAAATTTCTATGAGACTTTCACTTGGAATTGGTCCTGTTGATTGAGCGTGGGAGTCGCAATTTCTTAGACAGATCGTCTAAAATAACCACTAATGTGATGTTAATTTTTTGTTGTATTTAATAAATTGATTAAATGTTTCCTACATAATATTATGGTTTTTTACCTTCTATAATGTGGAGGTTTTAAAATGGTATGAGGTTAACTGATACTATGTTTAATACCTACAGTAAACAGTCAATATACATAAATCACAAAAATATAAAAAAAAAATTTATTCATTTATTTAATACCTCAAAGCTATATTTTTTTTTATTGATAATAGATTAACCACATATTAAAAATATTATTAGATTTTAAATACTAATTTACAATAAAACTAGTTTCAGAAACAAAAAAAAACACAATTTTTTTACCATGAACCTAGAATCGCAAATAGGTTTCTAGCACAATAGGTATATATTATAAAGATACGTGTTTGTAGAGAAAAAACAAAACACACCAAAGCAAAAAATCCGCCAAACGCCAACATCAACCTTAATCTACGCATTTGACATCTGTCATTTAAATTACAAATGGCCGATATTAAAATGTCCGGAATGTCAGTTGCAAATATTTTTGCAAAATTGTCATCTTTATGCCCCAGTTCACATTGACCTCATTATTGATTTTTATATTTAACCCAATAGAGCAAGAACTGTTCGTTTTATGTACCAAGATTTCTAAATCACTTTCATGCTTGTATGTTCGTTTACGCTGCCTTATTTACACGTTTATTGAGACACGTACTTTTTATAACAGTACATAGTTTATTTTAGAATATTTCAAAATTCGTAGTACTAAAGATTGATAAAACATATGCTCTCATACTGAATCATTTGTTTTATTTTACTTTGTCTTGTGGATATCCGAAGCTAGCAGCTAGACGCCAAACGTCAAACGCTTATCAACGGATTAAAATCAATAAAATAACAAAACCTAATACCCAAAGAAAAATCCCTTTAAAGAGATCTGAAGGCGGATATCTTTTATTTCCTCGTACCAGCTAATCCATAATAATTGTTAAAGCCACAACTTCCGGCACTTTAAAAAATTGTAGCGGTTTTGTTCAATTTATATAAAAAACAACAATAATATCTATAATTATGTTTCGCAGCTTCATTCTTTGCGATTTATCTTAACGTGATGTAGTAGCGTATCTAGCTTGGGCCTTGCACG
>NC_052106.1:1285997-1301591 GCF_012273895.1 Zerene cesonia | reverse complement strand
ATAAATCGCTTCGAATGAAGCTGCTCACATAATTGTCATCGAACTTCACTTGGTAAGTTCGTTTGATTTTCAATTATTTCCAAAATCGCTAATGCTACCAAAACAGTTATTGGAAATATAACTGACTAGCTACGCCCCGTGTTTTCACCCGCGTTAGTCCGTATCCCGTAGGAATATCGGGATTAAAATGCCTATGTGTTTTTCCAGTTGTCCAGCTATCTACGTACTAAATTCCATTGCAATCGGTTCAGTATTTTTTGCGTGAAAGAGTAACAAACACACACACATCCTTACAAACTTTCGCATTTATAATATTAGTAGGATAGGATATTTGTAATATTTTTGTCTCGTATAGATAATTATTGATGGAAACAGGGATAAATTAAATAAAAACGCGAGTACCCAATCTGCAAAGGCAAACTCAGCACTTTTTTTATTCATATACGTAAACTTTACAAGTGTTTATGAAAATTTATTTATTAAACTACCACCGGTAGGTCGCTTCAGTCTAGAAGAATCAGCAAGGATCTCGATAGTTACTCTTTTATTAGTCCAGCAAATAAAACAAAGCCAAAGTCGTCATAAAGCCTTTTAAATCTTGTCTTCCTTTTGTCTAATGGTTTATTATTTGTCCATCAATTGGTCCCACTGTGACAGGACCCTCTCTGACATTTAAATTATATTACCTACACTTAATAACATAAACTATTTCATTTTTAAAAAAGAGCTAGGGTTGCCACAAAAAATCTCTTAACGCGTTCGAATCCGCGGGAATTACCGAGTAAATTCATATATGCGTTTCGGAAGCGATCAGTGACAGACCTTGGCACGGTTGCTATTTGGCCACAGGCGATATTTTGTTTACAAACAGTCATATAAGAACGTGTTTTAAAGGTTACAATTACATATATGAGGCACGCATTTTTACAAACACGTGATCAACGCAATGCGTAAGTAATTGCATTTAGGGCTGTCAATTGGTTGTTTTTATAATTAAATGTAAATATTATGAAACAAACTCATATCATTTAATAGTTATGAAGCAATTCAAATAGCCTAGTTCCGAGGAAAGATTGATGTTAACATTTGTATATTTGACCATAATCATCTGAATGTTATATCATGTAAAATATTTGTGAAGAGTATCTATCATTCACATTTCGGAATCTTATATATGTTAATTGAATATTCAATTACGGACATCTGTAGCGTTGACCGTAATTGTTGGTCGAAGAAATAAACTGAATAAATAAGAATACAGATGATCATTCACTCTTTAGTACACTATATCGCTTAATAATTAAAAACTTCCGAGCTTAGAAAATTACAAATAAAATTGAAATCTTCAAAGCCCGACAACACTTAAGCTACCAAAACCCGGAAGCATTTTTACGCTAACAATGAAACCACAATTACAGACAGTTATAAAAGCGGAAACTATTACAAATAGGCGCATTTATTTTCAAAATGGCCGTCCGCCAAATCGCATACGTCACATGGGCGCGACTGGTCCTTGCCAGCGCGAATATTGCGAATGTATTTATAAGCGGTGGGAAGTCGCGAGCGGATCGCATACTGATACGCTGTGGTAAAATAATTACAGCATAATATGTGTACTAATGTACTAAATGTACACATAGGTCTGAACAATGACGGTTAATATTCTTAAAAGGAGTCTGTAAAATGTCCCATTTACATTTGTAAACCAGAATCACATATGTGATAAGGGTATTATTAAAAACTTTCAAATATACTTTGCGAATTAAATATTTTTTTATGTTTACATATATGCAAGTTTTATTAACTGAATCTCAGTAACAAACTATAAGGTTCATTTGATATTTACTAACTCTAAAATTAAAATGTACAACAAATCGAGGTCTAGGTTAAATTCAGGACGTTCTTATAAACTGTTCGATAACAATAAATAAACCTTACCTGTAAAATTCCTTGGGAACGATTTCTCTGTTTTAGCCATGGCTTGGAATGAATCTGCAACAATAAGACGTTATTTAGCACAAATATTTATCTAGCAACACCGCCTGAAGTCACTTGTTCATGCTAATTTATTTGTGCAAATTTAACAGCTGATATTTGTGCGGATGTGTCAAAAACGCCAGTCATATAATAATTGGTGTTTAAAGCTGTGGCGCGCGAGTGGGTATTGGTATTCATCGTACAAGACTAAATGGAATACATCGAAATTATTTGTCCATTATTTATGTGCTGAGGATTTTGCAAGAACCGGACTAAGGACAAATAACTTATGATTATTAACTATAAGAATACTCAGTATACACAAATTTAAATTTGAATTTATGTATCTCAATCTTCTGACACTGATTTGTGGCTGCAAAATCTTCGGTCATTTTATGCGACTTAGTAACAATGTAAATGTCATAAAATAAGTAGAGACGCAATAAAGAGATTTAAAAAAGCTTAATACATCGGCGATAATTTTTCTCTAATTTTCCCTTGAAACAAAGAATAATACGTAATAGAAAGTCATCGATTTATAATTTACTGTGCTATTGATATACGATTATTGATACTTAATCACCTATTGTTTGGAGTTTTTTATATGGAACAAAAAATTTGAAAATATGAGTTTAATAAATAATAATACTTAGAAATATAATGTCTTACTATATTGTCATTTTTTATATAGCCTATATTAAAAACAATAATGCATGCGTAATCGACCGAGAGAGGATAAGCTTTACTTAGATAGACATGCCCTTTGTTGATGATAGTGAGATGCCACTACTTGAGGTGGGGTTATCACTTAAATAGATTTTAACAAATAAATCATAAATAAACAATAAACCACTTTTAATTTGAAAAAACAAAAAAAAAACATCATATTGTCATAAAAATCTATTGTTTGTAGTTTATATAATGTGACGTCACTTTGCACAGCTGTGGATCACTTAATGAAGGCAGATTGTTATCTAGGCTAATCACATCTTGGACACGCGAATTCCCACGTAACGAACGCATATGTGAAAGTCCCTGTGTGCACATTGTCTATGGTAACAGAATGAGTATAGAGTCTAGAGAGATAAGTTCGATATTATAAATGAAGAATGAATTATAGCAATAGACAAAAAAAGTTAGACAGATTTAGAGGTTTGAAGTAATAATTAAATTATTTATACTGACTGCAAAAGGGTTTTACTATATAACGTTTAATATTAAAGGAGTTTAAAGGAATATTTATTTTCTTTAGTACTGAAAAGATTCATTTTAATATACAACACAGGGTTAATTAAAAAAAACACGTAAATGATCGGGTTTGTTTTACCGCTTACCGAAATCATTCAATGAAATGGAATTATCAAACCAAATGTTGTTAAAACATAAATGCAAAAATGCGAAATAAATTAACATCACCTTACGCAATGTTATTGTATTGGAATTTTAAATATTTGACTTTGGACGCGTTTGACTGCTTAATTCAAAACACTAATTAATATTTATTAGTACGGATTTATTTTCAGTTAAAATTTCCCCTCGTCGAATTAAAGAATAGATATTTAAATACATATTTATCACCTGTTTGTTTTAATTTAGTCAGCAAGTAAAACAAAATAAATAAAAAAAAATATACATATTTTAGCAGTTTAAACTGGACATAAAATTTGTCTATTTTTATTTCTTATCATGATTAATATGTTATACCTAGTGATATTTAATTTAATTTTTACCGTCTTCCCTTTTATTAATTTATCAATGTAAATATAAATATAATAAATTTTACTACCCATATTATTATTATACATTATAATAGTCGCCTATTGTACCCGAGGTTTTCTGGAAGAAATCGCTGTAAGCGATGAGACCGCCCATTGTACTTAGATGTAAGCTTTT
Organism: Zerene cesonia; assembly: GCF_012273895.1. Lineage (NCBI taxonomy): Eukaryota > Metazoa > Arthropoda > Insecta > Lepidoptera > Pieridae > Zerene > Zerene cesonia. The sequence goes on along the minus strand of NC_052106.1, from coordinate 1,297,721 downwards.
ACATATTTGTCTCTTTTCTTTATCTCGACTGTTAAATAAGTGTAATAAAGAATAAATAAATAATTATTTTTTTGTGTACATTTTGTTGAAAATATATAGTGGCCTGTATAATATTTAAATATATTTCTTCTTCTTTAATTAAACGAATCTCGACGCGAACTTATCATTTGTTATTGAACCATTCGTGTGACAATTTCTTCCGGTCTCACCGTTCACTGTCACGGATCATAACGGATCCCTGTCATCTGAACATCAAATGTTTAATGTCGGTCATTTCATTTGGGTTAGTTTTTCTGCTATGAGTTAGCAAATGGAGGCAACATTATATGCCATTGTAGAATTAATTGATAAGACACCTGTCATTAATAGTACAATATAGTAATTCATGTATGTTTAAAAAAATAAAGTGGTTTTTAAATTATTAGCAGTAATATTATGTTCTTTGTTGTATGCGAAATGCGAATTTGTTTTTAAATTGTATTATTAAAATATTTAAGCAAGTTTAACTAAACAACATACAGTTATTAATATTCCGTAGGTGTTTTTATTCAAGACTGCCTTATTATCTTAGTTTCGATTCGCAAAAACTTGTTGCACTTTATACAAGGAACATAAAATAACTACGTGCACAGAAATTTAATCTTAAATTTATCTATAACTAGCTGTGCCCGCCAGCTTCGCCCGCGCGATGTAAATAAAGTTTCATGGTACAGAATTGCATCACCTATTTATTCCCTTGGGGGTAGGATTTATCGAAATCCTATCTTAGCAGTCTATCTATATCTATCCATATATCTATCAGTCGGACCAGTAGTTAGGGCTGTGCGTTGATACATCAGTCAGTCTGTAATCATAGTCATACAAAAACAATGTTCAAATATTAAGATTAAGATTAAGTTCTACAAGTAGAAAATTCCTATAACTTGCGCCATGCGTAAATATATTTATGTTTGTTTTTGCTATATTGATAACTAGCGAACCGCTCCGGTTTCGCCCGTGGTACGTATATAGCCTTCCACAATATATGGGCTATCTCTTCAGCTTTATAATATTAGTATAGATTGTTTAAATTGTTCTTACTAATGCTACTATCCTACTTTCCTACTAATATTATAAATGCGAAAGTTTGTAAGGATGTGTGTGCGTTTGTTACTCTTTCACGCAAAAACAACTGAGCCGATTGCAATGAAATTTGATACGTAGACAGCTGGACAACTGGAATAACATAAAGGCAACTTTTTATCCCGGTATTCCTACGCGGGGGAATCCGCGGGGCGCAGCTAGTTATTTATAAAGTAACTACAAAATATAATAAATCACTTGAACGTGTGATCGTAATTTGCACATACACTACACACACACAACAATATAATATTATACACACTTCGGTGTAATAAATTTTGCGACTCACGAGTCTAACAAATTTTCCATTAGGCATACATACATATAAGTACCTACCAAAACTAATATTATGAAGAGTAAACATTTGTTTTTGTATGTATGTATGTAAAATTTTCACTAATTACAACTTAACCTATTTTAATAATTATTTCACCATTAAAGAGCTACATTCACTGAATGACATAAGCTATATCTTAAAGCGTAACCGGGGCGGACCGCTCATCTATACTAAAATTGTAAAGCTGAAGAGTTAGTTTGTTTGAACGCACTTATCTCAGGAACTACTGGTCCGATTTGAAAAATTCTTTCAGTGTTAGATAGCCTATTTATTGAGGAAGGTTATAGGATATATATGTACCACGTACGAAGCCGGGGCGGACCGCTAGTCCCTAATATAGATACGAAAATAACTCCGTCTATCTGTCTCTTCTCCGCACCTTAACCACTAAACCGATTTGGATAAAATTTGGTACCCAAATAGTTTGATACCAGGTCACAGAATTGCTGGTAATATTGTACTAAGATCCTACTAACAATATAAACGTAAAAGCTTCTAAGGATACATGTATCTATATGTTTATTACACATACGAGTCAACCACTAAACGAATTTCAAATGATCCACAAGCAGTATGTAGCTTATGTAAAAATAACACGAACCATACAGATCCTTGAACATAAAGAAATCGCAGGAAAAAACAAATAAAGAACTCGCAGAATAAAACAATACTCGCTTTGCGGGTAAAACCGCGCGATACAGCTCGCAACTACGTACAAAATGGCACTCGTCTTGGGCACGTGGCGAAAACCTACATGAACATTATTTCGGTGTTCCAAGGTCACGGGCTGCCCACTCGTTTAGTGTAACACTGTATCATAGTACGGTTGGCGACGACACTCGATTGCATGGTCGATACATTCAGTGTTTTAATTATTATTGACTAGCATTTTGCACGCGGCTTCACACGCGTGGTACCCCGGTAAAAGGGAGCTGTGCTTATCCAGACTGTTATCTATCTCTGAACCAAATTTTATATAGATACTAGCTGCGCCCTGCGGTTTCACCCGCGTAAGTCCGTATCCCGTAGGAATATCGGGATAAAAAATAGATGTTGGCCGATTCTCAGACCTACCCAATATGCTTACCAAATTTCAGAGGAATCGGTCAAGCCGTTTCGGAGGAGTATAGAGACTAACATTGTGACACGAGAATTTTATATATAAGATGATAAGCTGTTCTCGCGTGAAGAAGTAGCTAACTTCCATCCATTCATCCATATTTACAAACATTCGCGATTATAATATTAGTAGGATTTGAACAACGCTCAATTCTTTAACTACCGAGTTTATCTCACCTAACCAAAGTTAAGCAAAAAATCATGCTACTCAAAAAATGTTATATTTAAATTAAAACGTATATTGCATATAAGTATTAAACTTAGCCTTATGATTAATGTATGATTTTAACTTTGAACTACAAAAAAAACTATCCCATAAAAAGAAAAATTACAATTTACGTTGCTGTATCGTTCAATGATATACTATAAAAAATATATATGAGTAATTTTTTACACTTTTCTAATACGTAGTTATACTGTGTCAAAGACTTCCTAACTTTGTTTTCTTTTTTATATTTTACGCTTGAATTAAAACAACTAAATACATATTCACAGATTCTTCATCGAAAACAGACGACGTCGTATGCAAAAGCTATACGATAAACGTTTACAGAACTTTAGCATAACAAACAATATATTTATTGCCCTGGGAGCGGTCACACCTTTGTGTTTCTAGATCTAAACTATAATACATTGTTTGCTTGCAGGTTACACGTGTTAAAAGGCGTTTGATACTGGATAGGATGCCTGTAACACCTTTAAAACTGAACCATAACCCACTCTAAATAGAGTAAACAATTAACTGACATGTTATTTTGCGATTTTGAAAAGAAAAGGTACGTCAATGACCTCTATGTGTCGAATGTAATTGAAAAATACGATTAAAAGAATCGTTAATTGGTTTATTTTGTTTGACTCTTAAATTAATTTAAATGCAAAAGTAATTGATGATCTTAGATTATATCATTCGTTGGAACTGATAGCCATGACGTCACAATATGGCAATATGGAGATCCTATTCTTAGATGGATCGCTTAGATGTACATACTTACTAGTATAGTATCATTCTATCTGTTCTCTCAACACATTGCTATTAATGTAAAAATCCCTTCATTTTTTGTCTTTGGCTTTAATAATCCTACTAATCCTACTAATATTATAAATGCGAAAGTGTGTAAGGATGTGTGTGTGTTTGTATCTCTTTCACGCAAAAACTACTGAACCGATTGGACTGAAATTTGGTACGTAGACAGCTAGACATCTGAAACAACATATAGGCAAGGCTTTTAACTCGATATTCCTACGACTTACGCGGGTGATACCGCGGGGCGCAGCTAGTATATATACAATACGCATTTAGCAAATAATTAATGTTTAACTTTCATTGAAATAAATTGTAAACCAAAATTTTTAAGTGAAATGCGATGCATATCGAATCGCACTCGACCATTGTGGTAGATTATGGCCTAATCGCTACCCTAGACAACGGTAATACTATGGTAATACTGTGATTATTACCATGCCTAACCTAAACCCGGATACGTAGCATGATATAGTGGGGGAAATAATAAAAATTTTGTTAAAAAACGCTTGAATGATCGAATCAAATAATTTCTCACCCTTATACAGAGTGTGGACTCTGTCTCTGTCTCTGATTCTTTAGTGGTAAAGGAAATTATTAGGATATTAATTATGACACACTCATGAAATTATTGAATTAAATCTGTCCGTTTAAAGTGGGTCAAAATCGAGTCTAATGGAGTCGGTTAACCTCGGACGTAACGATAAGCTAATAAAAGCGTGTTAAATACGCTGGGAGCAAAACTACTACCACAGATAACATAATACTATAATAGTACTACTAATATTCTGCCTAGTATAATATGTCTCCCACACGATCTCCACGAGCGAATTTAAAAACAGTTCAATCATCTCGTATTCATGGAAACTTCTCAAACTTTCGCTGTTAATACACAAAAACAAATTAAACGGCTAACACCTAATTATTACCACGCTCGCGTACGCCAACGGCACACCTATTGTATTGTGAGCACATCCTTACAATAAATCGCTCCTTGACAACTGACATTTATAACATGTTTTATCGTTTACAGATGACTGATAAATTCTGGAATAACGTCCACACTAATTATTTGAAAAGAGTAGTAGATAATGAATTTTTAGCGTATGCGCATGAAACTGAAATACAAATTTATGTTTGGAAGTTTTTTGACTTATAGAGATATACAGACAGATGGGTTCGTTAAGAGATCATAAAATTAACGTTACAAAAAGATGCCTTTATTACAAGTGAGAAAACCGGATGTGGGACTAGCCGAGTAAACTCAGATACAGATCACTAAATACTAACACGTAGGTATTACAAGATTTAGCTAGTCAAACATATCTGTCAAGTAACGGTATGCGGCAGATGTTGACATAAGCTTCACTCTACAGAATGCAAGCAGATTTCAAAAGTTAAAAACCTAGGTTTGAAGAAGGCTACCTTGCTATTAAGCTACGGAGTATGAACTGCCTAATAACTAATACACCACTTTTTAAATATTTGCACTGTATAAATAATTATTTGTAAATATTCGATATTTAAAAAAAAATTCATAAAGCAATTCCTTTTAAGGTTTGATTGATGTTCGGTTTACACGAAACTAAATTGTAAAAAGGAAATACATAAATATTTGAATACTATTTAGTGCTTGAAAGCTTTGAAATCTTTATAGTCTTCATAAACAATCGTCATTAATTTTTTTCTCATTTAAAATCGCAATACTATAACTGAACATATCCACTAAAAGTACTCACAACGTAGGTACCGGAATTCGCAATTTGAATTTAAATACATGGCTTATCAGTGGCACCTACAGCTACATAAGTAGACACTACTATATTATCTGTGGCAATATACAAAAAAAGAAGGCGATATTGTGACTCAATGAAATTGACTAACTGTTATTTATCAATATATGGTTTTGGGTAGTCGTTTAGGATTTTAATTTAGAGGAAATTATTAATCACGCTCAGAGATATGAAAAATGTAGTATTGAAGTATTCTAAAATCTATAGTAAAAATGACTAAGTTGTGTAGCTACAATATTTTAAGTAGAAAAACAACAAATAAATATTTTAATTTTTTTCATTCTATCATCTAACTTGCATATCGATAAAAAAGTTATTTACGAATGCATTTATACACTTATAAAGAGCCTTTATTAAACAAAAAACATTTAATTGATTAGACGTCCGACGTCAAGGATTGCAGAAACCCAAAAAAAGAATTATTAACCAATTTTTAGAGACAATTGCTCAAGAAAAATAAAAATTATCCATGTTGAAATAATACCTATTTTACAGCGGAATAAGCACCCTCGTAAAATACCGGGAACACCCACTGCAGGATCACAGCTGTTAATAATGTTACGCGACTGTAGTTTTTATTCCCCTTTATATAAAATCCGTATCAAATTATTTCTATAGTAAGGATTTAACAACGCGTGATTAATCTGTGGCGTTAAAATGAGACTATTCCAGAATATCCTGTGGCGTTAAAAGCAAACGAAACGAACGCATTGTAATCGTGATAGGTTAAGAATTTATTGGATATATATACCGATTAAAAATTTAAGTACTTATTATATATTACAATATGCAAGACTTTTTTATTTAATTCAATTATTTTCTAATATCTTTATCATAGAGTCGCAAATTTAGCCACCAAGACAGCTGGAAAGTGAAAACTAAGAAGTAATACTGTTACATTACTCACCGTTAAATTATTTAACACACTAATATAGATGAAACACACTAAACCAAAACTAAAAACACACTTAAAAATAATGTATATTAAACCTACAATTGAATAAAACTTAGAGCGAAGTTTTTAAGTAATAAATATAAAAGCCTAAGTTATTGTGATCGAAAACGCGGATGGACAAAGATGCACACCCTTCTCCAGCAAGCGCAGAAACCCGACTGATGCGACCTCACGCGACGACTGCTCAAAATACTTTTGAATGGATTACGTTCCGTTCCAATAATGGTTTCATTCATAGTGTAACAAGAAATTTATTATTTTCTTATATAAGTCTACATTTTATATTATTTTACATACAATCAATTTAAACTAAATCTGCGAAATTTTCAATGAAGATCATTCAATTTCTTATCTCAATTTCGTATGATTAAATATTAGGTGTAGAAATAAAAAAATATATGCATATTCTACCACTAATTTCTAGATTAAAAAAAAACGACCTTTAATGATATTTTAAACTTTGCATTACGTTGTAGAAATTCTAAGAAATTATCAGACTGGCGCCGTCTCGCCGAGAACGTCCGGTGGCGGGATGTATTCCTATTGGCTAAAGCAAGACGGGCCTCCATAGAGTATGTTATTTATTACAGAGGTGCGTTCATTAACTGCCTTACTCATTGCCATAGAAACAAATTTTATAGTAACATGAGGAAATTTTGCATACTTCAAAATTATTTCAAATATATTATATTCGAAATACATATAATTTTCCATTGTGAACATATGTAAATGTTTTTCTTTTTAATAAAACCTACGACAGATTGTGTAATATGAAGGCACTTTTGTCTACCCTCATATAACATAATATTATTCAAATCTTTTTTTAAGAATCTGATTATTCATTTTCACAGTTGGGCGTAGAACGTGAAGTTGTTCTGGTTATTCCACCATTTTATTATTTAATATTGTGTTTTATTTCATTATTATGTTTAATATTATTTAATTACAATAATTCATGAAAGATTTAATTTATTTATGACAATTTTATTATAAATGAGTAAATTTTTATAATGGCGTCGACAAACTTTTTAACCGTAAAAACTCATCTCTCCGAATTTAGAAATAACGCCGACAAAGACTCGTTAAGCGAGGTAATGTATAAAATTATACTCTTATAAATTTAGTATCTGGTTTAATGTGTGCTTTTTCCGAATTACATAGGAAAATTTAGTCATCCGCCATCTTTACCGCAACTTTAGCGTGCGTTTGATTCAGTATACCTATTTCCTTAATTGTACTATATATTTTAACTCCTACAAAGCCACTAATCACACACGTTGTTATTACCTAATAAAATTTGTAGGCTTCAGAAAGTGGAACAAGTAATTCCGTGACGTCCGCTGAAGACTTACAGAAATTGGCTGTAATACTCGGCCTGAACAGCGCTGATGATGTGTACCAGGAGAGATTTCGTGTTGATAGACGTCGTTTGGAGGCTATGCTTGCCGGTAATTGATAGCAAAATTTAATTCCCTGATTTTTAACACGTTAATCACCTTAAACTATAAACTTATCTGAACTTATCTAATATTATATTTCAGAACATTTGGAAGAATCTCAGACTGCGCAAGCGTTTTTCCACAGGGTATGTAGCTATGAAAGCAATAATTTTTGTAAGTTACACAATTTTATGCTTACTAAGTACCTAGAAATTATTTACAATAAAAAATCAATTTTAGGTCATGAACGAGACTAATACTTTAATAAATTGGCCTGCTCGCCTGAAAATCGGAGCCCGATCGAAAAAAGGTACGATAAGAATAAATTATATTTTCTTGAAAACCATTAGTGAAAGATTTAGGTAATATAAAAAATTGTTACTGAAAAATAAAAAAAAAGAAAGTTGAACAATTTTCATTTTGTGTCATAGAAACGGAACGTTATTTTGGCGCCAATATTCCAGAATGCGGCGCCGGTCTGGCGTTAATTTTTATTTTAAATTTCATTTTTTCAAATTCGAGTTATTTTACGTTTGCGCGTCCGTTAGAACGAACCGAAATTTTAAAATCAATTTTTATGGTTTATTTACTTAATTATACAATGAATTAAAATGGATTTCTCAGACACTGACGATGAAATTGTGTATGAAATAATAAAAAAAATTAGATGTAATAATTTCAAAGAACTATATGAATTATACGGTGAGATAAAGTTTTTGTGTCAGTGATTCTGTAAAGATAGGCAATAAAAGAGTAGTTGTTTTTATGGTATTTTGTATTTTCGATCTAGATCCACATGTGAGGATTGCTGGACGGCCTAATGATGTGAAACTTGCACGAGAAAAAATTATGCAGTTATTGGATACAAGAGTAAGTTTTTGAAGCATTAAGTGCCTTATTACATCGAATGGAAGTGTTACTATTTCATTGTCAAAAAGATTATTTCTTTTTGCTAACTGTAGGTACTAGTAGAGTTATATTTTGTATTTAAACTAGTTTATTTGTGCATAGCGTAACATCATGACATTCTCGATTTTAAATATGTTTTTTTTTCTGTTTTACAAGCAAGAATATTATTGGTGTAGTTTTACAACAAAAATCTATACTATTGATTAATTGTATACCTACTATTGAGTAGGTATACAATTTACATATTAACACAGCATTTCATTGAATAAGCATTGAACGAACTATATTATTAGCACTTTATGTAGGTTAATAGACATTTAATCTGTTCATGTAACATGAATACAAAATAGAGTCGTCCTTTTTCCATTATTGTATAACCTTTCATAAGGATGCTATTAAATTTTGTCCTTATAGTCGCGTGATCAGCCGTTGTGCCTTGTATCCTTGTTCATAAATCGTAGCCGAATTTCGATCACAATAAAATAATATCTAGTTAGCGACTAGACAACATCTTTTGTTTGTTTTTCTAGAACTTTAAACATTATCAATATTCTATACCTAATAAATTCCAAAAAATTAACACGTGCTTGATAAATGGTGTACAATAGGGTACCACAGCATCGGCATAGAAACAAAAATTAATAGAAATATAAAATCGTAGGTCGAAATGATACATAAAAAGTAATTGAAATTGAGTGTCTAAAAATACAATTCATTGAAATTAATCAATATTTTATTACTAAAATAAGTGTATTGTTTTTGAGGATTAATAAAATACGTAGTATGTAGGAAACATACGTCATACATACATAGTAGTTTTATTATAAAATTTTAAGATTAAAATTGCTAATCTTATTCATAAAATGCTTTGCAGAGTAACAGAGTTACAATGAAAATCGATGTCAGTTACACGGATCATTCGCACATCATCGGAAAGGTAAGTGTTATTAATTATACCCTATATACTATAAATGTACACGTAATTAACTAAATACTTTTGAAAAAAGGTATTCCCTTCAATATGTAGGGCAAGGTTAGGACTTAGGTTGCATGTTTTGTGAGTAAATTTTTATAATGGCGTCGACAAACTTTTTAACCGTAAAAACTCATCTCTCGTAAGTTAGAAATAACGAATAATATACATGATTAGGGTTATATGCCTGTCAGATCCATCACAGTCTATAGATATCTAGGCTTGCTTTGTGCTTTAGTTTTCTTCCTCCTGCATATTTTGAATATTCGGTAATTAAATTAAAATTATAAATTTAGCATACAAATTTTAATTTTCTATAGGCTTTAAACAAATTTAGAATGTCATCTATACACGTATTAAAACTAAAAACCACCAACATAATAAAAAATAACAATAAAAATATTGAAATATTTAATAGAATTGCAAGTTTCATTGATTTTGTTTATCAAATATGTGGTTCAAAATACTAAAAAAAATATGGGACCATATTGGAGGCCCCAGCTTGCAAAAATACGAAGGATAATGATAATTGGTTCACTCTGTCGAAACTTCTGAGGTAACAAATCGAAAACAAATCTAGCCGATTTGAGAACCTGTTCCTTTTTTTAAGATTAAATAGATGAAAACTTGATGGGGTATAGGAAACCCCACAGGTTACGACACATTATATGGTGAGAGTCCTGACTCAGGCTATTTACAATCGCTTGTTGCGATATAAAATAATTTATATTAGTCAAACATAGATGGCGTTAAGATTTCGTACATCACGCTTATAATGCAACACCTAACCGAGGCTTAGCAAACAGCCGACCATCGTCCAGCGCGAAAGAGTGTGTTAAGAGTGATATAGTTACTTTTTCACTATTTTTGCCGAACGTGTACAAAGTACAATTCTGTATGTGTACAGTTCAAATAACCTACGTCAAATATCAATATGTTCAATATTTTCAAGTAATAGGTATCGCGAAACAAGCAATATGTTTACTCCAATAGCGTTCAAATTTACGAACAATCGTGATAAAGCCCACTAAAAATTATATTTTGACGATTCCTCATTTTTCTACATATTCTGGATATATCTTATTTTTGGTGACCATACAAAAATTGTGATCAATATGGAGTGGAAAATGCAATTTTATCGTAATAATTAATAATTATCATTGCCGTGAGCGTGCGGGTTATACCTTATAGTTTTATGAGGGTCTGAGGCCATTTACAATCGACTCTTACTATGGGAAATAAGAAAATATTTATTAAAATGTTACATTAGCACATTTTATAAGAAATTATTATTATCAACACCACATTGTACCACGATAGAGACAGACAATAATCCAATGTAATTATATAAAAAAGAAAAGATACGAGAAGGGAAATTAATTTTAAATTATTCATAATATTCTTATTCATATTGCTAAACATAGATGGCGTTAAGTATTCGCAAATCACACTAGTAAAATAATGGTTTCATATGTTAAAATCTTTAAGTACGTTATATTAAAGCGTTTGTTTAAGCTCGATAAACACGAAATTATTGTTCAATTTTTATGTGGAACAGGCTATATACTAGTTCAGTTCCATTCATTACATACTATATAATATAATTAATTTAGTAAGGTTGCATGCCTCGGCTCCGCCCGGCTAATCATTTATCGTAATTAATATAAACTATTCTATCTTTTAAGTCGGATGCACTGCACAGGGTATGCAAGTTTGATTAAAATCGGTTGAGTAGTTTAGAAGTTCATTTCGGGCAAACAACGTGACAAGTAATTTATGTATGTATATAATATTATACTAGCTGTGACCCGCGGTTGAAACCGCGTAAGTCTAAGTACTTACGCGGGATACGTCCCGAGGAATATCGGTATAAAAAGTGCCTATGTGTTATTTCAGTTGTCCAACTATCTACGAAGCAAAATAGTATTATTATTCACCAATAGATGTCAGGAAAAAAAAACACGAATATGACTATATAAATATATATATACTAGCTGCACCCGGCAAACGCTGTTCTGCCTTACTCTTATCATTTAGGGGTATGAAAAATAGATGT
>NC_052106.1:1277911-1284997 GCF_012273895.1 Zerene cesonia | reverse complement strand
TATATATATACAAGAATTGCTCGTTTAAAGGTATAAGATAAATTAATATAATTAAATATTTGTTCAGGGTGGTCTAACAATAAAGCGGGTGATGGAAGAAACCGGGTGCCACATTCACTTTCCGGACTCGAACCGGACGAGCGCCGTTGAGAAGAGCAACCAAGTGTCCATTGCGGGGGATATGGAGAGGGTCGAGAGGGCTAGGGCTAGAGTTAGAGTGAGTTCAATTTACTCATAATCCAGCATATAGGATAATAAAGCGACCTGGCAAATAAACTTATTTTTTATTATTTTATGGGAAGCTAATAAATTATGAGAGTAGTCGTGGCTCAATGGTGAGGACCTTGGGCTTAAAACCGAGAAGGGGGTTTGAGACCAGGCAAGCGTGTAGGAAATGAATTTATTTTTTAATTTGCAAGCAAATTTCCATTACGTATTTCGATACATACAAAAAAATTCAAGAATTATTATAATATGATAAATTGTAATGGATGGTTTGAACTTTAAAACCATTTCTAGTAGTGATAGTAGTCACAAAGGAAAGGATAAGGAAAGATGGATGGTCGATGGAGTCGGCATGTGCTCGAATGGAGACCACGTCAAGGCAAACGTAGTGTAGGTGGCAGTGGACGGGGATAGGCTGGAGAGATGATGATGAAGTGATGAAGAAGGAATGGACGGGTTAGGATGAGGAAAACGAACGAGCCTCCGGCTAGCGGTTCCCCCACTAACCGAACAGTAGCGTGCTACTATTCACGCCGGTTTTCTGTGGGGGTATAGTACTTCCCCGGCGCGAGCTGGCCCAAAGAATCGTGCCCGAAGCGTGCTTGACTTTCACATACAATTACGTCACTAATATATTATTTCCATATCACATTGCAGGCTCTCACCCCACTGGTGTTCTGTTTCGAGCTGCCCATAGTGTCTGCGTCCCAACCGCTGCCCGACATCAACTCGCCCTACGTCCAACAGATACAGGAACAATATAATGTGCAGGTATTTATTTGGATTAGTTACTTACACAGAAACGAACTTTTTCTTATAGATCAGACAAGTACACAAAATCAGGACAAAAATTAAAAAACATCAAACAACGTAAAAAGTATTAGTTGATATTTGGTATACAGACAGGGTATGAGCTGAGTTGGGTAATAGGATACTTTTTATCCCGATTAAATGCTCCCTCGGGATAAAACAAGGATCTTGATATCCGGTTGGAACCGGGACGAGCGTCTAGTAATACAATAATAAGACCTGACATATTAGCGTAATTATACAAAATAAAACAACCAAAACAATACTTGTAAAATCATCATCACTTAAATCGCAGGTGATGATCCGAAACCGTCCCAAATTACACGCGAACCTGCTAGTGGTGAAGGGAGTCCAGTGGGAAGTGCAAGCTACTATGGAGGCTACTAGCTTGCTGATGAGCTACATGTGTGGACCGCTCGCTGTGAGTAAATACTTAATTTAATCTAGATTTAGGAGCAACTTCATGCATTTAATAGTTAACATGTGGGTAAGCATGTTTGCTCGATGTATATTTTAAGGCGTAATGGTTCTAGATATACTGGATATTTTTTTTTGAATTTGCGTCTGTAGTTGAATTTTATGTAATTTTTATCTATAAGTTAACTCACTAATGGATCGTATGGACGCCATGTGGCGGAATATTTTCCATCTCCACATCCCGCACTCTTCATCTTAATTATTAGAAAAATATTTTGTTGGTTATAAGTTCTAGCAGATGTTAATAGATGGCGCTTTACAGAGATATAATTTAGTAAACAAGCTCTATTATAAATGACACTTTAAAATGTTCACAGTTAACATAATAATATGTTCTTCCTTTTAACCCCCTAGAGCCAAACGTCAGTCCAAATGACCCTGGAGATATCGCCCATGCATCACCCGGTGGTGGTGGGCCGCGGGGCGGAGCAGCTGAAGGTGATGATGCAGTCGAGCGGCGCGCAGATCATGTTCCCCGACGCGGACGACCCCAACATACCGGCGCTGCGCAAGAGTTGCGTCACCATCACTGGACAGATCAAGGATGTGTACAAGGCTCGCCAGCAACTCGTGGTGAGTTTAGTTCCACATAACTATGGTAATTAATGGGGACATTTTGTGCTTTGACTAGGTGTCAGAGACCGTTTATATTTTTAGTAAATGTAAGTTTTATAAAGGTAAATAATTTTTTATAATGTATTTATTATAAAGACGAAGCTTTTGATAACGTGGGGTAATATAAACTTCTCATTAGCGTTATAGTTAAGTGGAACAATGCAACAATTACGCGATAATATAATATCGAATTTTAAGTTATATATAGCTGTTATGACCAAAAAACCAGCTCAAAAAAGTAGTTTAAGCTCCTAGCAACAAAATACAGAAATCTTAAAGAATTCTTCCTTGACATAGTATATTATCTCGAACAAACATTTCTCAGATAAGTTTATCATGAGATAAACATGAGAGCATCTCAAAATAATATACTTCATTCAGTATGCGACGCTGTAAATGTGTGGAAAACAGTTGAAGTTTCATTGATATAAAAGTGGTAATTTATAGGCATTGAAAAACTACTAATCTACTATCTACTAACTACATATCATGTCGAAAAACATCTAAAAGTACCTGATTTATAATTTTGTTTTTTATACAGGGCAGCCTTCCTCTGGTGGTAATATTCGACGTACCGGAAGAAACATGCCGCATAGAAACCGAGGCGGTCAATGCTTTGATGCACAAGCACAGCGTCTACATCAGTGTGCGTCGGAAGCCGAAACAAGGGATTGCGTCTGTGGTCATCAAAGGCATAGAACGGTGTGCTGGTGAGTCGGTATTTGAATTTCGAATTTAGAACGTGATTTGACAAGTTGGCAAACAGATAGGTACATAAAGAAAAAAATGGTTTTCGAAATTTGAAATCGGAATGTAACAAACAAGATATTATGACTGTTGAATTTAGAATGTGCACATGACGGGCATGATATTGTGTTTCGGACATTTTTTTAAACAAAGCTAGTTAATATTAGTTGATAATCAAAATTTTTTAGACATAATCATTTTCTTATTGTTGGTTATAGAATAATTTAAAATCATATTTAACAGAAGAAATTCTTATTTATGAAAATAAGCAAATATTTAAATTAAACAGTTTCGAATAATCTCATTATTACATTAATATTTTGGTACGTCCAAATCGAGTCAAAGTGCAGTGCTCAGATAATTTATAATCTAAGTATGAATTTATATTTTGTGAAAATACACTGTACCTACTACAATATCTCTTTACAAAAAAAAAAGATTTATGAATTTGAGTTTAGTTTGAGACTTCTTTGGAGGTTACTTCAAGAGAAAGAAAATGGAGGTTTTCCCATTATTTAAATACTAGCTTTGCGTCCGCGACTTCGTTCGCGTGGTAAAAATTATCAGATTTGAATAAAACGCCATCTATCAAAATTTACAAAAATTCGTAGTGGATTTCCAAGGATCTTTCAATGGGAACGAGATGCTTTACTGTGGTAAAACAGCCATCCACCACCAGCCCGTTGGACGTCCTATATACAGATGGAAAGACGAAATAAGTAAAGTCCTGCGCACACTCTAGATTGAAAATTGGCAAAAGATGGCGCTGGCTCTATTTCATATCATATTCAATTTCAAGACTTTGGGTCATTGCGCCCACACTATTAGAATTTATTCAATTCGACTATTGTAAATTAGCCTTTATCTCTGTCTCGCCTCGTTTAGCCTCTGGGATTTTATTTATTATTTTTTTATACCCATAGGCGGATGACTGAGTTGGTGGTTCACTTGATGGTAAATGAAAACCACCGCCCATGAACATTCGTAGAGGTAATGCCTGCCCGTTTTTAAGGGGATATTATACAGAAAGCAATGAAGACTGGAAACAAGGAATGGAGTGAAAAGGGTGAGGAAAAGGAAACTTTGCTATAATAAAAGCCTACATTAATTAAACGTTCCAGGCGATATCTACGAGGCTCGTCGCGCACTACTCGGCGGCAAGGAGTCCTCCATCACCGCTGAGATCCCGGAATCCTACAACATTCCGACACTGAACGCACACAAGTTCACCGCTTTTAACCCATTCTCGCCCACACACACACTCAACTCACCGTGCTCGCCCTACTATGAGGTTAGTATTTAAGTTTGGTAACACGAGCAGTATAGCGTTATATTATCTGTGGTAATACCCAGTATAGTCTAGTAAAGTATTATGTTATCTGTGGTAATACTTTCAGATTATTAGATTTAGGTTTTAGATATATTTTCCCATTAAGACATAATCACTTACATGAGATATTTGATTCTAAACATTAATATTGGCGGTTAAAATTAAGATTTTTGCATATCATTTTTAGATCAGGATATCCTAATGCATATAATATGTCTGTCCGATCTATATCTATACTAATAATTAAAAATGATAACGCTCTAGAGTTTGTTTGTTCGGTTGTACGCTCTAATATCAGTGATCACTGGTCCGATTTGTAAAAATTCTTTCAGTGTTAGATAGTCCATTTATTACGGAAGCTAGTGTATATGCTCACACAGCTGGCCACACCTCTCCAGGTGGGGGTGGGGGTGGGGGGCTACAGCCCCGCGACGCCGGCGTACAGCCCGCTGCGGCTGGTGTCGCCCACGCCGCCGCTGCACAGCTGGATGTGGGCGTCGCCGCAGCCCAGCGCCGACCACTTCCGCTTCCCGCCCGCCCAGATGCTGTACAAGGGGCAGTCCTGGAACCGTGAGTGACCAGCATTTCTTAGGCTTAGTAGGAGCCTTAGCGGAGGAGTAGGAGCTTAGGGGAGCATAAGGGGGGATTTTGAGATTTACTCGAGCGCGTCAGATTAATGTAAGGGAAGGTACCTTACCTATTGCTAAGTACCTCCAGAAAGTATGAGCTGTTAATATTGGTGGGTGCGCAGTTTTACAATAAAGTAATCACAAGACGTTTCTTCACCGTTTTAGTTGAAATAATTATAGGACGTTTTTCTGCTATAGTTTAATATACGAACGCTAATAGGTTTCCAAGACGCTCGAGTAAATCCACATTTAGCATTTTCCCATACTATCGTGGGGATACTATAAATTGTGAGCAATGCTGACTATTAATAAATATTTACAAGTTCACAATCAACGTACACATATACACCTTTTAATTAACGCAGTTTCATACTTAACTAAGTACTAAGGTATGTATTACTAAAAATCCTTTAAGATTCCCCATAAACCGTCGAATTTTGGAACTTTTGGATGTGCATAATATGTGAGTGACCATTATTTTATTTAAATAACGAACAACAATATCTTACTACCAGGAAATTTTTCCTCTCTAATTTTCTAAAACAACCATTTTATATTCAGCACAACAATATATTAAGTATTTCCATCATAATCATCATCAGCCCATATATGTTCCCACTGCTGGGACACAGGCCTCCTTTGAGGGTTCAGGCCATAATCCACCACGCTGGCCAAGTGCGGGTTGGCAGATGTCACATGTCGTCGAACTTTTAATTCTTGGACATGCCGGTTTCCTCACGATGTATTCCTTCACCGTTTAAGCAGTGGTGATGTTATCCACATGCGCAGATAAATTGAAAAATCAATTTATTTCCTGCACGCTCGCCCGGTCTCGAACCCCGACTTATCGATTTTGAAGTCCGAGGTTCTCACCACTGAGCTACCACTGCTTTTTTTTAGTCTTTACATACCACATCTAAAATTGAAATTGTTAAAACAATAATTCTTATTTAAGCGATGTCGAGCGAGATGAACAACATGCAGCCATCGATGATGATGCAGCCGCCGCACTTGCAAGTGCCCAACGACGGGAGACCTGTAAGTGATAAATTATATAACCACTAAACAGTTTCTAGTATAGTATTATATTATCTGTGATACCAAAGTCGCTTCCCGCATCTGTCTCTATGTATGTGTATATATGTATATCTATATAATGACACCACAGATTTTGATGTTTTTTTAATAGATAGTGTTAAGAGGAAGGTTTATATGTATAACATATATTATACTACTCCGAATTTAACGCGTGCGAAGCCGCGGGCATAAGCTAGTAATTAAAAAAAGCTAATGATGGGACATCATGCAATTTTATTTAAATAATAAACTTTTATATAACACTAGTGGTCCGCTTTCGGTTCGTCCGTCGTACATATAGCTTTTGGCATTCAGGAATCACGTAGATAGGTACATGTCCAACAAAGGATATGTATCTACGTGACTGTAATGGATGGCCAAACATTCAAACTATGTGCCGTCATTGCATGCTGGACCACAAAATTAATTAGGCACATCTGACGTTGATCCAATAACTAAATGTACTAAATTTGAAAATTCTAAATTTTTTCAATATTACCAATTGAGAGTTAGATCATCACTGAGTAATATAGGCTATTTTTATCACAGGCAAAGCTGGGACAAGCTTTTAATCACAAGTAAGGACTCCCTACTAAAATAATAAATACGAAATTAACTCTGTATATACTTCATGCCTACATTACTACTTTTAACCAGGCGTGTGAAGCCGCAGCACGTGAGTAGATCTGCGCGTGTGTCCGCAGGCTCTAGCTAGGCATAATATAAGAGAAATGGTATTTGGCATTTCTGTCTTATTTTCGATATTTTAATATAAACATTATGACGCCCAAATAATTAAAAGACATGACTTTGAATTACGTCCGTTGCTTTGCCTACATAAATTTAACTACACACTGAATACTCCTTCCAAATATACACAGCTTGATCTCGGAGGAACCTACGTTTTTAAACACAGACAAAGCCGCGCCAAGCTAGCTAGCTAACAAAAAAAACACAACGCATAACATTTGCGTCCAATATGTTAGTGTTCGGTCTATATATACGCGCGCGTTCACCCCGCGCCCGCGGGTATATAACGTCCGCGCACCGGCGCACGCGCATACACCGTAGTGCCGCTGAAACGAAATTACGAATATATATATCCCTCGTGCTGGTGGACATGGGTGAGTTGCTAGATAATTAGGAAAAATAGATAATTTAAGGATTTCAAATGTT